>NW_010293531.1:31129-39653 GCF_000700745.2 Antrostomus carolinensis
AACTGAACCCAGCACTCAAGGTGCGGCCTCACCAACGCCCAATACTGGGGGAAGAGAATTTCCCTGGTCCTACTGGCCACTCTGTTCCTGATCCAGGCCAGGATGCTGTTTGGCCTTCTTGGCCACCTGGGCACTCTGCTGAATCATGTTCAGCTGCTGTTGACCATCACCCCCAGGTCCTTCTCTGCTGAGCAGCTCTCCAGCCACTCCTCCCCAAGCCTGTCACGCTGCTGGGGGTTGTTGAGGCCAAAGTGCAGAGCCCAGCATTTGGTCCTATTGAACCTCATGCCATTGGTCCTGGCCCATCAATCCAGCCTGTTCAGATGCCCTGCAGAGCCTCCCTACCCTTGGGCAGATCAGCACTTCCACCCAGCTTGGTGTCATCCTCAGGGAGCAAGAGGAAAGGCGATAGTTGCTTGGTATCTGTAATACATTCCTCCACGTAGCCATCAACAGCATCCAGATCATTTCTAGTCATCTTTTTACATAGTGGACCTGACTCAGTGGTAAGTTATGCAGCAATACTGGTAAGTAGAGACAAGAGCAGTGTACAGGAAGGAAGTAAATCCCAAATACTTCATTGGGATTTTAACTCGAATTTAAAATATGACTCAATCTGTCTCTTCTGTATCCAAAAGTATGTGATATTATTAGCAGAATTCCCACCCTACCACAGAGTAGCAGAAGTCCTTGTGTTCAGACATACTAATTGATATTATTTGATTTGACCTAGTTCAATTTAACAGTATGTTATGAGAAAAATATTTCAAAGTAAACTACCTAAGCGTAATAATAGCAAAATGTGTATATTTTACAGACTTTTAAAAATCCAAGGAAATTGCTGGCAATTTCCTAAAGTATTGGAGTGTATCTACATGTTTACCCAAAACCTCTTAAGTGAAATTACATTGGTGAAATTGAACGTGGAAGTCAATGGAAAATATTTACTTAAAGCAGTCGCCTAAAAATTTTTCCTTTTATGAAGTCTGGGAAAGTTACTGTACATGGCTGTTGTGAAGTCTGTTCGTACCCCTTTATCTGCATCCAATTTAGGAACCTGGTTCATTAGCACAGAGTTTATTTTTCTGCAAGTTAGGAATTGGTAGTTTTCAGATAACTTACCAGTGTGTTCGTTCTCAGCTGTTGTGTAAAAATGACCTTAACCTAGGTTTTTATGTTTTAGATGACTCATACAAAAAATCATGGCATGTTTTATATGTTCTTCTTTATCAGTTCAAGGTTTGGGGTTTTTTTTGCTAGTAACAGCATTTCTGTACAGTTGTCACTGTTAAGCATCCTTTGCTGGTTGTGAATTCTGATCTTTTCTTCTGCTTTATCTGTTACCTTTCTGCTTCAAATTGCTTGCGAGCAGAAGAGCTGCAGGTGGTAGGGAGAAGAAGAATAGGATCTATTGTCTCCCACAGACAGATACTTGGTTGACCAGCTCTGGAAAGGGCTTCCCAAACAAAGAAAGAAGTATTTTTAAACAGAATTAATACACCCTAGATACTGCTGCTATGACAGAGCTCTGTCATCAAATTTGTAAAATTTGTTCATGTGTGCAAGGAAAGGCCTTAATACACTTTTTTCTTGCACTACTCACACTTTTAGCATCATGCCAAAGGTAACTAACGTATGAGCATACACATTATATATGTCCCTTTCTGCTTTATTTCACCATGAAAACATGGATAAAGTAAAAGACAAGAACGACAGTTAATTTCTTACTACTGAATTAAAATAAAAAGTCTCAATTGAATTTTACGAAACAACTATGCTTTTTGAATCCTGTCAAAATTCTGTTCTTACAGGATTTATTGTAACCTTGTACATATTGCTTCATCTTTAAGAGATTGCTGGAACAGTCACTGTAGAAATGAACTCTTATTTTCCACAGTTGCTTCAAAATTGTTGTCTTCCTAAATCACTAGGTGTGCATCCTGTTTCCCTTATTTAAAAATTACATTCATACATCATACTGCTAGATGATGCTCTATTATTTTCCCAAACCACTGTACAATTTACAGCTCTTCCCACTTTCTTCTCCTGCCTCTGTTGCCTGCTATCAGCGATGCTGCTACTAACCAAACCCACCGACTTCAGCAACTGCTTCTGCTTTATGGCTGTGTCACAGGAGGGATTATCACCAGTCTTTAATTTGGGGAGTGAATGTCAATATGACTCAGTTTGCAAATAAGTCAGTGTAGGTCAGGTCTGTTGTCTCAAGAAAGAGATCTCTATTGCCACCCTATAAAATAATCACTACCTAAATGAAATATCTGGGACAGAGCTCCCTCTTTCTCTTAAAGCTATCTTTACTTTCAATTATAATAAGCTGTTGCCACAGAAGCAAAGGGGAACTGGTAAGATGGTTGCATCTTTCCGCTGACTCTTTTAGACAAGACTTATCCTAGTTGTTAATTAAATCCAGCTATAACGTCCTTCACATGGCCAAACACAATCCTGGAATTAAAACACAAACTTTACAATTATCCATGGCGGATGAGGGATTAGGACTTCCAGACTTTTACTGACACTGCTTAACAGCACAGCTGCAATTCTGGATCCCCTCCTTTAATGATGATAAAACACTATTAGCATTCAGAGCCAACAGCATCCCAACGCATCATGTCCCTTTGACAGAGTCCATTTGTATGGATAAGGGATACTGGAAAACACAGAATCATAGAAATTGTACCCCTTCATAGGGGACCTCAGAAGGGACCACTTCAGGTCTCTAGTCCAACCTGTTGCTCAAAGCAGAACCATCACTAGGTGACCTTGTCCATGGCTTTGTCTTGCTGAGTCTTGAAGTCTTCGAGGATAGAGATCCAATGGGCCAAGGGTAATTTGGCATTTATGTTGGACAACACCTTCAGAAGAACTGGGAGAAGGGGCAGGATCACTCCTCTCCACAGTCACTGTGACTAGAGTGAGGTCCTTTGCTACATTGAGCACACAGTCTTGCCACACAGGTGAAAAGATGCAGGTTGAGATGTGAAAACATTAATCCTGTGATCAGTGTAACAAACCAGAAGCTGTTTGGTACAGCCAGCATCAAATAAGCACTGGAAAGTCAAGAAGAAAGGATACTCAAAAAAACCTTTTTCTGCTTAACCTTACTTCACTGTTTATATTCAGTGACCTTGATCTATTAAGAAAAATTCAGGAATAAATGAAGTACTGACCTAAAATGAGTCTGAGAAAGATGATCTCTGGCTGGATTTACCATACATAGCTAGACTGTTAAGTGGGATAATGGAGAATGGGTCACAAATGGCTACAGATTCATTTCAGATAATTACCTCCTCTAAAGAGACACTAACATGCTGATAGCATAAAATGCAGCCAGTATCATACATGTGGGTGTTTTGCAGCTGATCCGTACTTGGAAATGGCAGATAACAGCATGGCAGTGGCTAGCTGAGTGTACATTTGAATCAATGGAAAAGTCCCCCAGACTGAGCAAGATGCCTCAGACTTTATGTCTTGTTCACTGAAGTTGACAGTCGCATGATGGGGTACAGTGATGGTGTACTGCACAGGAATCCAAAACATATCTTTGGACCAAAAGATAGATTTGAATCCAAAACGTATCTTTGGAACAAAGGCAGAAAGTCAAGAAATGATTGAAATTAAGAAATAAAATTGTACTTTCTGTATCATGCTTTATGATCTCTATGGTTTGATCTCTGTTGCTGGTCTACTGCTGTGCTTCTGCTCTGGCTTTCTAGATATTGTTTCCTGTTTTTCAACATTTCATTCTTATGAGTCTTGTTTTGTCATTCCTTTTCTTGGACTATTTCTTCCCACCTTCTTCCTATGATCATCATCAAGCTGTCATGCATCTTCTTATCTTTTTTCTCCCTTTTGCCTGAGCCTACATTGCCCTCATGTTTACTGTTAGGCCAGTACTACTGCTGCTGCGGCTGCTGCCTTATTTCCATTCCAAGATTCACCGGTGCTGCTCTGGGGTGCACTGGTTTAGTACAACATGGACACTCAGCCTTTGTACGTAGGTTAGAAACAGGCTACAGCAATGTGTGACACAGCCAAGCATGGTAAAAACACAAATGCTATGTGCTTTTACACTGCTGTTTGACACTGTTGGTCTTTGTCACAAAGTACATGACCATGAGTTCCAGATTAACAGGTACTGGCCAAAGCAAAGTCCATTCACTTTTAGAAGGGTTGTACAGAACTGCTCAAGAGCTGCCACTCCACAGATACAAGTTTAATAGAGGATATTGCCAAGAAAATAATATTTAAAGTGTATGCAATGCATACATTGAGAATGACATTAAATATTTATCAAAGCAACCTTATTCAGAACTTGTCCCATGCTGCTTACATAGAAAGCATTGATTGTATCTCTAGTAGTGTCTAAAAATTGTTGTGTGAAAAAGGAGACCAGCATAGCAGAGAGACCAGGTGGGTTGTATGTACGCTTGCACAGCAGCATGAAGCATGACGGGCAGGTCATCATGCCAGTTGTTACTCTGAAGTCCACCTCACTTCGCATGCAGGAAGGTCACAAGGTCAACTCAGTCATGTTTCAGGCTCTCTCAGAAACAGCAGGCTCCCTTTCCTTTATTGAACAGTTATGTATCTGGGGGTTTTTGCGAACTCACCTTTGCTGATACGAGGTTATATGTCTTCCTACCTTTTGGCATAGAGAACTCCATGACTCATCTCTCCAGAGTCAGGCAATTAATTTCTGCTGAGATCAACTGAGAATAAGACAGGATGGAGCTGTGAAGTTTCTAAATTTCTACATACAGGAAAACTTTATTCTAATTATTTAACTCCAGAAGATAAATATTTTACTATGGTAATTTGAGAGTTAATGCTTGGACCTATGATCTGGGGTGGGAGGGGTACCTCACATGAAGGTGTGTTTCTCAGGAATACAGACCTTTCAGGTGTGAAATTCAGGTAAATAAAACACTATTCCAACTCCTTGTATGCTTTTCTTTTTCAGGTTACAAAAGCTGTGCCCAATTGTCTGGGACATATGATTCTTCATACTCAACCTCTTCTGATTTGCGGGGGTGATGGATTTACTCGTTCCAACTTTGACGGCTGCATAGATTCTGCTATGAGTCTTGCAGAGGCTGTGAAGTCTCATTTATAGCAATTTCAAAGTTGGTGGCTGAACAATCTAGATTTATCATGAATTTTACTATGATGGCTTGAATTCTAGTTTTCTCTTAATATCACTGGCCTCTATCTTGCAAAAATAATAAAAAAAAAGACCTCTTGGTGTGCTGTAATAATTATTGGGATCGAATTAAGTTTAATTTTCCAGGATCTGTGCTGTGAGTGATTACTTTGCTTGAAGTAAAGCTTTTTTCTGGCTCTAGTCAGAAGCACTGAGCTCCAGCAGTCTTGCCAGGTCTCCTGGTACTTTATAGCCCCTGAAAATTATGTCAAGGAGAGGAGCCTGACTTATTAAGGAGCTTACTCCTTCTCTGAGCATTTGGAACTCTAGAAGTGACAGAAGGCATGTGCACAATTGATCCCAGAGCTTTCATACGTACACGTGGTCATTTCTCTGGTACAGATCAGTCCTGGTCATGGTTATTGTGTTGGCCATGGGAAATCAGTGATGGGGCTTACCTTGCTATGTTTCTCAAGTTGGATGGCCTATGCAAGGCCTAACCATATCGACTCAAGATCTAACCACATCTCCAGACATGGACAACTTTTAAGTGAGAGATAGTAGTTGTCTGCTGACCAGCTTTCCTAGCCCACAGTTTTCTGGAGCCCTGGTTGCAGATTGTAGGAAGAGCACATGTAAGAGCTTGATGCTGTTAGTTGCAATGATGTGCCACTAAACCATGGTTCCTGTCCTGAGTGCGGTCTAAGCAGCATCAGCCCAGATGTGCTCGTAAAGGAAGAACAGAGGGAAGGTGAATGAGAAGGTGTGCATGTTTCTAGCACTCTCATAGCAATAAGGCTGCGGTCCCAAAACCATCCTGGGAATAGACATTGATATCTGGGCTGTAACATGAGTTTAACACAGTGAAGCGGACTGGCCAGGAAAGAGGATACATGTAAAATAGTCCAGTATTAGGGACACAAAATTGGTGAAGGGCTTAGAGGGAAAGCCAATATGGGGAGAGGCTGACATCGCTTGGTTTATTCAGCCTGGAGAAGAGGAGACTGAGAGGCGATCTCATCACAGTCTAGAACTTCCTCACACGGGGAAGAGGAGTGGCAGGTGCTGATCTCTTCTCTCTGGCCACCAACGCCAGGAGCAGAGGAAATGGCAGGAAGATGTGGCAGGGGAGGGTGGGGTTGGCCGTGAGGAAAAGGTTCTTGAGGCAGAGGGTGGTGGAGCAGTGGCACAGGCTCCCCAGGGAGGGGGTCATGGCACCAAGCCTGACAAGATTCCGGAAGCATTTGGCCAACATGTGCCCTCAGACACATGACCTGAATGTTGGGATTGTCCTGTGCAGGGTCAGGAGTTGGACTTGATGATCCTTGTGGGTCTTTTCCCACTCACAACATTCTATGATTCTATGATTCTATGAGTATTTGCCAGGTTAGAGAATTACTGATGCATCATGGTTCTCTGCTGGTCCAGGGTCCCCTTTCCTCCTTCCAGGTGGTGGAGGAATTGGAGTAGGAGCAGTCAATATGGAGGGTGGTTTAGCTGCTTTACCTGGCAAATGCCAAGAGGAAGGAGAGAAAAAAAATTATCTAAGCATGGTCCATGGCAGTGTGTTAATAAGAAAACTGTGCTGATATTTCAGGCTTAGGGTTACATCACCACCGCCATAAAAACTCATTAAAAGTAAACAGCCAGTCTGAAAGTGAGGAGAGTTCTAGACAGCTCTATACTTTATTTTGGCAGAACAGATGTAGAAATAGAGGGATAGGTCCAGGGAAGGAAATGAATACATGTGTGAGTGAATGAACAAGAAATTTTATTTGAAATACTAGAAAAATAAACAAGTATAATTGTGTTGAAAATACTACCTGTCAAAGTTTCAAGTATTTTGAAGCTACTAGACTGTGTTTCTGTGAAGTCTATTTTGAAATTACTCAGAAATTAACTAAGAAATCATTTATTTATTCTAAATTTGATTTTTGCTTGCTCTTCCTCTTGTGTCACTTGTTTCACAAGTAAACTTGTGTCACAAGTTTAGTACCTCTCTCTACTACAGTGCTAAAAATAACAAAATGCTATTTTCAGCAGATAGAATTTTAACTGTTAGAGAAGTACTATTGAACTTCTTTTTCTTATACCCCTGCATTTCACAAAAATCCAACATCCTGTATTCACAGCAGCTGAACACTGTAATTTACTGCTGCATTTGACCATTTCTAATGCAGTCTTTTAAGTGCCACTAAGAATCTTAAAAGTTAAGTTAATTTAAAAAACATCTTTGAAGGCTATTTTGTGATACCATGCAATTTTGGTGATTTGTTTTTTCTTCTTTCCCTGAAGTCTGAGTTTAAAACTAGGTGTAGTTATTGTATCTGAACCAACCAGCTCCAAACCCTCAGGTTTCAGTCACTGCATGTTGTGCAGAAACGGGGAAGACTGGTGGTCATGTGTGTGCACAAATCTTTTACAAAGGCATGTAAAGATCTCCTATCTTCCATGGATCAAGGTAGCCACAAAGAGCCACATGGTCATGGAATAAATATGCTCAGCTTCCATCCAGGTCTGGCCATCCTGCTGGAGTCGGTTCCCAAGAGAGTAGCATGCTGAAACGCACAAGAGGGTTTTCTGCTGGGTTATTGGTTCCCCTGGAAGATATTGCCATGGCAGGTGGGTCAACTGTTGCTGGAGCTGTGATGATGATTTCTGGGGACCCATCCCATCTGCCTTCATCCCAGCTCTGCCTTAGTGCACAGGGAAGGATGTGGGTCCTTTTCATGCAGGGGTAAAGGAGCAAGCCATAGCTTTAGGAGACTCTTCACTCATGCCATTTTCCTCATCTTCACTCTTTGTTTTCTACTCCTTTCTTCAGAGATGGATTTTGCATTAAAACACACTAAAATTTGCACTTCCTCGTCCTTCCTTTAATTTTGAGCAGAAGGAAACCAAACCACTAAAAATCCAAATAAAGGTCAGTCCTGAAAGCGTGTGACATGCAGAAAACTGAAAATGAGGCATCTTTGACCTAATGCTGTGTCGTTCCTCTCGCTGCCTCGCAAATAGGCATGCTCTAGAGAGTCATGAATCTCTCACAGGGGCCTTATATTAGCAGTAGCCCTCAATACCACAAGTTACAGATAAGTGGAGATGTCTCTGATCCCATCCTTTCAGCAGTCTTACAGCTTTGGTCATTATGAGATCTCAAAATACCCAATAATAAGCAAATCACACATTCAGAGATTTTTCAAATCATGAGATTTTCCATTCAGAGGTTTTCAAACTTGAATCACAGTGCATCTCATATTACTCCCATTCTTCCCCATAGCATGACAGTCTATCAAACCACCTTTTTCCTATAGCTTCCTCCCAGATTAAGAGGAGCCAGAAGGCTGTGCTGCCATCCAGCAAGAC
>NW_010293532.1:0-27220 GCF_000700745.2 Antrostomus carolinensis
TTGTGGAGTCTCCTTCTCTGGAGACATTCTATGTGATCACATTTAGGTTCGTGGTCTGGGGATTGGACTAGATGATCTTTCGAGGTCCCTTCCAATCCCTGACATTCTGTGATTCTGTGAAGAGTGAAACCCATCATTTTACTTGTTTATGTAGTTCTATAAAAATGTTCCAGTTTCAGGATCTTGTTTATCATGTTATAGTATTTGACAGGTTGGATTATTTTCAATATTTTCTGGACATATATGAAATTCCCCAGATAAAGATACAAGAATTGTAACTGCATTACGTACACTTATTGAATAAGAAGCCATTTGTTAGAGGTTTATATGAACTAGTTTAGCTCTCATTACCTTGCATTGCAAAGGCTGTTTAGCTCTCAGTTCATTTGTTAGGCTTGTGGCTGCTGTATTCAGCCCAACCTCACTGAATGTATTTGGTTTTCATTTGAAAGTTGTTGTGGATAAACTGAATCTTAAATACCAGTTAAGAACAATTTCTCCAGATATAATTTAATTTCCTTATCCATTCAGGGAATTTGAGAGAAAACATGGCAGGGTACCTTCAGGAGACTGCTAGCAAGGGAAGTGTTGATAAGGTTGATAGCCTCTGTAGAAACATATAATGTGAAAATTCTTACAGACGAACTGTTGATATTAGTATTGGGGATGAGGTCAGTTAAACCATTGAGGTACTGCAAGATCCTTTCTTATTCAGCAGTTTCCTACTAGAATCCAAGTCAGGCCTAGGAATCTTAAGAGAAAGGTCCTGGGCAGAGTTAGGGAGTTGGTGTAAGTCTTGGAAACATAAGCGCTTCGTCTGGTTTGAAATGTCAGCAGCAACCTTCAAGGCTTCTGTACAGGCTGACTGCAGAAGATGGCTAGCTGTCCAAGTGAGTTTGTTCTGGTGCATGGCTGTTGGTGGTTTTTCCCTGCATGGTATTTATGACTGTACTTGAAGTCCTGAATGGGATGACAGTTCTGTGGAGGTTGTGTTTGTTGCTATAATCATGAAGATGAGTTAGGAAATTTTGATGTCTCTGCTGTAGCACACGCTGGCTGTGCTTATAGAAGATTGCTTCTAGTGATAATTTCAGTAAAACAGGGAGTGATGGAGTGTTTAAAGGCAAAGTAAGGGTGTATTGGCTCTGGGAAAGCATATTTTGAAGACTTGTCATCTTCCGGTAGAGGGTGAATTTGTTTAATTATTTTCTGTAAAGGTTCCCAGCTGAATGTTACAGTCAGGCGTGTCATGATTGGAGGCAGATTTCTTTTAGTATTTTAAAATATTCGGGTGGCTCAGTTAGCTGCCATATCACTCATTCTGCTTCCAGACAGAAGGATGTTTCTCCATAGATTAATGAGGTGTGTGTTGGAAGTATCAGATCTGGTGAGGTAAGAAAATGAGGGTTGGGCTTCTGAGAAGGTATACTGAAGCAGCAAGCACATCTATCAAGAAGAGGTCCGAAATGAGCTTGTTCAGTGAGCATATGCCTTCCGATTGCTCGTTAGGACGTGTTGAAGGCATGGGAACGTCCTAAATTCTGGTCTGAATGACTCTCCTCTGGGCTTTGGCAAGAAGCATCTACGTTTGGACTCTGTGTCTCCCAACGGTAGGAATTCATGCTTTTCCTTTCAAAAGGGCATAACAAGAGCTGCTCTCTTTTTTTTTTCTTTTTTTTTTTTTTTTTTTTTAAAATTTAAAAAAAAAAAAAAAAAGTAGTGACTACAGGAGGAGGTCTTGTCATCCTTCTCTGGATTCAGGTTCAGTTCAGGAATCTAGCCTACAACTCTGGGGACAACGTCCTTACCTGTAGAGTGTTTGAGACTATCCTAGCTTAACCCTGTCAGACCTGCAAAATACAATGGTCATTGTGGAAAACACCCATCAAGACTTGCTGTGCCGCGTGGTGACCGTATCTCTATTCAATGTTTATTCAGTGCTCTATTCAATGGCTGTATATTCTCCTAAAGAACTGAAGAGTTTTAGATCTGGGACAGTTTCTTTAATTTACGTTAGTACTTATTGAGGAGAGTATAGAAATATGCTGCAGAAAAGGATCATAATCCATGATTCCTTTTCCTCTTTTCCCCTTATACCTTTCAGATTAGTACCTTTGCTTTTCATTTTAATCCAAGGGAAATTTCAAGTTTTGTTGTGCATGATGGCAAAATTACAGTGGAGAAATGGAGTATAGTACCTGGTGTTTAAAGCAGTGAAATGAGAAGTCGCAGGGTTCTCTTCCCTGTAGCTGGAAAGTGATCTTTTGATTTCAGAAAAAAGAAGATATATGAGTTTGATATTTTTTTTTTTAAAAGTTCCTAATTTCTACTAATTCCGTATTTTATTTGCCTAACACATTTTTTTGTTTTCATTGACTATGGTTGTGGTTGTTATATTGGAATAATTTCAGTGAGATTTCTGCAATTATCTCTATGTATTGAGGATTTTGATTCTGTGCTTGTGATACAACAGGAAATGGAAACAATGATTTATGTTTCTTTAATTCATGTTTTGCATATAAACTTTCAGGGTATTCTGTTTGTAGTAATCTAAGAACGCATCCAGGCTGATTTTTATCCCTGTTGTTCTGCAGGCTTTGATAGAAACATGCCCACTTACCCCATGGCTGAAATTTGGCTCAGAGCTTGTTGGCTGCAGACAGTTGCTAAGTGAAACAGGAGGTGAATCACATATCCAACAGTTCCTGGCTGTCTAGCTAGAATTACTAGAAAGTTTTTTATCTTTTTTTTTTTTTTTTTTTTTAAACCCATAAAAGCTCATAGGAAAAGACCTTTGGAATTTGTAAACATTCCTGTATTTTCAAACAAGGTGGAATTTTAGTAGAATGGTACAGGGAAACTCTTGTATGGCATCCTGGGGTGTATGAGAAGGGGTGTGGTTAGTAGGTCGAGAGAGGTTCTCCTCTCCCTCTACTCTGCCCTGGTGAGGCCACATCTGGAATATTGTGTCCAGTTCTGGGCCCCTCCGTTCAAGAAGGACAGGGAACTGCTGGAGAGAGTCCAGCACAGAGCCACGAAGATGATGAAGGGAGTGGAGCATCTCCCTTGTGAGGAAAGGCTGAGGGAGCTGGGTCTGTTTAGCTTGGAGAAGAGGAGACTGAGGGGTGACCTCATTAATGTTTATAAATATGTTAAGGGCGAATGTCAGGAGGATGGAGCCAGGCTCTTCTCAGTGATGACCAATGATAGGACAAGGAGCAATGGGTGTAAGCTGGAACACAGGAGGTTCCACTTAAACTTGAGAAGAAACTTCTTTATGGTGAGGGTGACGGAGAACTGGAACAGGCTGCCCTTTCTATGTAATCTCATTTAGGTTCCTGGTTTGGCAGGGGGATTGGTCTAGATGATCTTTCGAGGTCCCTTCCAATCCCTGACATTCTGTGATTCTGTAAGCATTTAAGTTAAAGATTAAATTTGCCTTATTAAAATTCAGATGCAGTTGGCTAGTTTTGAGAAAAAAATTGTCCATTTTTTCTTGGTAACTGCTTGTTCTTGTCACAGAACAGGCTGACCTGCAAAGATGTGCCAAGCAAAAAAGAGGTGTCATGGTCCACACTGAAAACCACTTAGTGGCACTGCATCATGGCTAGTCTCCTGGGAGTTTGTCGACAGGCTGTTGAAAGTCAGGGGCTTAGCGTGCAAAGGATGGCATAAACGAATGCAATATTGGATTCATGGTATTCTCACAGGTTTCTTCATCATGTCATTTCTTAGGTATTAGTGAGGCTAATTGACTGTATTGAGATAATTTTTTATGAAGGTTTTTGAGCAACTGAACAAATCTCAGAACTGAACAGATGAAAATTGAAACTGAAAAAGTCAATCTGGGAATAACTTTGTAAAAAAATTTGTAACTGTGAAGGTAGTTAACTAGTAAAACATCTTGGGTGTATGGTGGATTGCTTTCTTCTCGCTTAAGACCTTCTTCTAAAACTTGCTGTGGTACACTGGCCAGGGCGTTAGATTGGTGATAACAGTTGAGTTACAGACTACAGAGTTTGTAAGAATATTCATTTATCTCTTAAGTAGGTCATATCCTTCCTTTGACATATAGTGACAGTCTGACTCTACCAAGACCAGTGTAAGTTTTCTGTAGAAAGTAGTAAGTAGCAGCATGAAAACTTTGAAAGCCCTATAGGAATTTCGGCACATTATTTTTGTTAATTTCCATTGACAGTGATGTAGCCTTTGAAAATTTCATCCAAAGTATTTGGTTTTGTGATTACTGAAGTCCCAGCTATGCACAGTGAAGATATGAGTCATTCCCTAGGAGTGCTTCACAGTTCCACTGTCAGATGGCCTCAGGCCATTGTTTTGCACTAATGATGATCTGTGAAGGTAAATAGCCCACCCCTGCTTTAAGGAGGTTTTGTACCATCTAAAGCATGAGATGATATTTGAAGAGACTCTGCTGACCTGAATGAGTTCCTCCTGCTTGTCTGTGTTGTGTCCAGTTGTCCCCAGGATGAGGGAAGTGACTGCTTATTCTAACCCAGATCTGCCTGTTCCCAGGAGTAAAGTGTTGTCAGTTTGGATATGAAAACAGATATTCTGTATGTGGTGAAATAAAATACCTATTATACACTTATAATGAAACATAATGAAACACATGGATTTTAGTGTATGCATTCACCTACTGAACTGTATAACTCTCTACATTACAGTTTAAGATTCTCAGTAGCATGTTCTTCCCATTTTTGTAGAGATTTCAAAGCTCTGTATAGATTATTGAGAAGAAAGGAGACTAAAGAAAATTAAATGAAACAGGGTGGTCTTAAAGAGATAATTCAGAAACTCTTGTCTCTGTCCCATCAGAACCAGATAGTGCTCAGTGAATTTGAATGTTGCAGACAAATTTTGGAACTAGTGAAAGTGAATTACTCTTTTATATGGCCTGGACCTTTTGCCTGTGAAACTCATTGCTGCAGAAGGCTATTAAGGCTAAGAATAAACTTAAAAAAGAAATTGGATACTAGCAGGGTTATTACTGATATCCAGAATTATAGTAATTAATGCTATCAGAGTTTGAAAGAGACACTGTGTTTCAAGCTATTTCAATCTTTGGAGCCCATGCTAATCTCTGTCTGATGGATATCAAGATGAGACTTGTGGAAAGATGATGTCATGTCTACCTTGCATGAGCTCTTACCCTACAGTCTAAATTTACCGTGCAGGCAGTATGCTAAGGTTTTTTAACCTGTTGTCTGATTGCTTGTATCAATTACTGTATACAAAGTCCTTTAAAATGTACATCCATATCAACAGAAGTGATAGTCACTGAATTAAACCAAATTAAGTCAGGAGTAAATGCAGTAGGGTGGGTTATCTTTGTAATTGTGTAGTTGTCAAAATCATATTGACTCGTATAAATGGTCTCACTACACTGAGTATACACACTGAGCATACGTGTCTGTTAGGGTGCATTGTGGTTTTTAAAATACAGTTACTTTTTGGTACAGGTTTTGCTGCTTAGTCTTATTGCTTTATTGGTGAGTCCAGTGTATGACATTTTCTAGGCATGAGGTCTTATACTACTGTCTACTTTTTCCAAACAGAGCCACGTCTCAACTAGCGCATATTCTGCTGTGAAACAGTCTGAGTGCCATTGGAAATAAAAGCCAAAATGACCTTGCAATTAAAGTTCACTAGCTCAAAATATCCAACCAGAAAAAATGAATCCCGAGGCAATTCTTGTATATGTTTCCCACCCACCTCTTATGACTGGGAAAGGGAGTAAAAGAAAACACACAATAATGCAAACTATTCTATTCTATTCATACTTTTTTGCTGCAATGTTTTCTGCTGGGTCTTGCAACTAGTTTTTAGGGTCTTGCAACTATATTTTAGTGTAACACTAGGAAGCTATAGAATAGTAAGCATTATTATTTTATAATCTTCTGACAGGATACAAGCATGGCGTAGCTGTTTGCCTCAGAGATACAACACCAACATGACTCCTGCAGACTTTTGCAAATAAGCAGAACTAGATCTAATCCTAGGTGGGAATCAGAACCAGTACCAGAGGAATGAACTTCAATTGCCTATACAGTAAATAAGCACACTGCAGGAGGAAGTTGTCTCAGAACTTAACAGCTATTAAAGGAGGGCTCTGAGAGACCAAAGTTGTCTTTATTTTTGCTTACATGAGAGATTTCATGTGAAATGATGTGTTAGTAGGAACTGTGCAGGCTTGCACAGTGAAATGCTAATCTGTCATGTAGACCTTGTCCTGAGTGCTGGGGCCAGGAGCTTTAATCTCTTCGCACATTCAGGTCTGGCGAGAGTAGTTGGAATGGTTTTCAGAGGTAGTATGGAAGTGTAACTTTATAAAGCAAATGATGTCATTACTTCTCTCCTTGTTCTCTAACCAGCACAATTAATATCCAAATGTTCCCTAAGATTAGTTTTATTTCCTGCCCAGCTAGTTGACAAGCACTGCTGAGATTTGAATTCACAGCAGGCAAGAGCAGATGGCTACCTTCGCTAACAGATTACTGCATCAAGGCGTACATACTGTCCAGCTCCACCTCAATAAACTTCAACATATGATTTATAAAGTGAATATAATAGAAGAAATCCATGCTGCCTATAATGGGAATTGTATTACAGCACTACTTAAAACACTAGGCAAATTGCCTAAGGAGTTACTGTATACTTGTGCTGATATTCAAATCTTATTAGGCAAGAAAACATTGCCTGGAAAATTATTTGTCTTCTCTTTGGTTTTACTTCCTCTCATTTAATGTTTATTGAAATAATTAAACTTAAAAGGAGATTTCCAATACATACAGCTTCTGTTGAAGTTCTAGCAGACATATTAATGTGTTCACACTGATTTGATGGTAATGGGTAATTGTATGAGACTTTTTACATAAGCAAAAAAGTCTCTGCTACACTTCTGTACCTGCAAGTCCATGATGAAACTACTGTACTCTTAACTAAAAAAAAAAGAGAGAGAGAAATGTTGTTTCAAGAAAAGAACAGTCATTACAAGGTCATGCATACATGTCCAGCACAGCAGGTAAGCTTTGAGCTGATAAATTGCAAGTAAAACTTACTTGGAACAGGTGATGAGAAACGCCTCATAAAGGAGGCCAAGGCTTTTTACAGAGTGTAGCAGCTCCAAACAATGACATAGTAGCTTTTAAGAAGATATTTCTAGCATGTAGCATAATTATTTGCTGTGTATACGACGTGTGAGGTCCTCTGTGCCTGAAGTCTAGTGATAGTGCTAGCATTGTTTTTGAAGAGGGTCAGTCTAGAATTCCTTCTGGTTTTGTAAGCATTCAGCATATATTTACTCACTGGGAAACTCCCATTGCTTTGGGTGCTGAAGAATGAGATACATAGTGCTTTATAACTCTGTGAGATGGAAGGGGGGAGTCCTGATTCTTGGAAAACCTGGGCTTTCCTGGTGAGTGGTACTATCTCTGCTTTTCTGCTTTCCTGAGGGCAATAGCTAAGTCCACTGAGGTGCCTTGGATAGCCGCTCTGTAAATTGCTAACCCTCTCGTTTGTCCTTTCTTTCCTCTGGTTTGATCAGTGCTCTATTTCTCTCACTGTGTACTTAAGATCTAGGTTTTGCCCTTCTCTCTGTGAGCTGTATCTCTGTATGAGAGGAAGGGCTGCAATCTCTTCTGTGATACTGGGAGCTATTGGGATTTTCCTGTCAGTGTTGTGGAGTGGGTATACCACAGTGTCAGTTTGTGGTAAATAGAGGTTGCTTTGCAGCTGTTACAGAGACAGATTTGATTTCCTGTTTTAAAGAATAATGGAAGGGCTTTTTAAATTTTCATGTTAAAAACTGAAGTAAGGATAACTTCTTTTTGCCCACCTGAAACATTTCCCTATATAATTAGCTTAATGTATTTCCATATGCAGTAATATTTTCTTGGTTTGTGAAGAGGAGGAGATGCAGAAAAATGCTAAGTAGCAGCTTAAAGATTGTAGTTATTCCTGACTGAATAGTAACTGACGACAGTGAATACCTGATTTAGCAATAGTTTTGCTTGCATTTATACAGCTTGCTTAGAATTGGGTGGTGTCCATTTCTATAAAATACAAATATATGTGAGGTTTTTTTGTTGTTTCTATCATAGACTTGCCTTCAGCAAACTTAAGCAATTATAACATCACCGTGGTGGAAGGAAAGAGCATCACATTGTACTGTGATACTACAGGCGGGCCACCTCCTGATGTATCCTGGGTGCTCACTAATCTTGTTTCCAATCATGAGGTAAGTTTCATATTCAAATATAAGGCAATTCAGACAGGACATACCTGCTGAAGGATAGAATGAGGGTTCATGTCCAGCTTTAGTTAACTTTTTATTAAAAAGATGAAATAGAAGATTACATTGGGATTGGGAAAAAATGTTGGGATTGCATTTATTTTCCAGTTACTTTCAATCCAGGGTGACTGCCACAGTGCTTTTGGAAAATGGCAGACACTCACTCTTCGAGACCCTGATTTGCACTTTGGTTTTTGGGTATTCACTTGTAAATGAGAATTTTTGGAAGTAATGTGGTGAATTGGGATACTGAAACACAAGGGCTTTCTTATTATCACTGATACTTGCATACAGAGAATAAATTTAATCTACCCTTACAATGAAAAACCTGTGTATCTCTAATTTTATTATATTTTCATGCCAAAAGCTTGGTGTGTTGGAATTTGATTGTAAATATTTCATGGCTTGTTTAATTTTCCTTTAACAAACAAAGCAACAACAGAAAGCCTTGGAAACTGAAGTGAAATTTTTACTAAAAATAATAGCAGGGGGTTTTTTTTAGTGAAGTATGAAGGTGTTTCCTCAGTAAAATCATCTGCGCAAGGGGAATTCTGTTTTCTGAGATCTTTGTATTCTGTGTCTCTGCTTCAGACTATATGAATGCTGGAGACAGAGTGATTAAGTTCTTTCTGATGGAAGTGTTGATTAGGAGAGGCATATAAGCAAATCATCAGCATCTAGCTGCTGACCTCTTAAATTGGAATTATTTAGACAGTGGGCAAGATCCTCTGTTATCTCCAATTTTATGGAATTGGTGGTCTTACATTCATGATAGTGCAGACTGCCTAAAGCTTCCTGGTCTGTGCAAAGTGCAAGATATGTACTTCCAAAACAGTTCCTGCAGTATAGAAGAAATAGGTCCTCTGGGGTCTCTAAATCTTTGTACTTTCTTTCTTGAGGTCATTATATCAGGCCTGTATAGAATTTGACTAGCCTGTCTTTCAGCTTCCATAAGAGCTCTGCAGAGCTTTAGTTTTATTTTTAAAATTTTCTCTAATCTGTAAAACTACCCAAAGGCATCAGTCGTCATCAAGAGCAAGAAATTGAAACAGTTTGGGGAACGTATGCCAAGTTGTGCTCTTTTTTTTTTTTTTTTTTTTTTTTTTTTTTGAGTTATGAGCCAAAGCAAATGTGGGATATTGTTCAAAAAGTGAGATCACCTCATTTTTTAACCCTCCTATCTTTGAAATGCCAGGTTCAGTTTGCTTCAAGCTTTCCAGAAATATTCTGTCCTGGCATAACTTCATCTTGAGATTTCAGAGGGGCTCATAAAATGGACTAGCTACAACCATAGCTGTGGAGCACAGTAGTCTTTTCAGTAGCAGAAGAATGAGTGCCTTTTAAACCTCATTTGCCATTCACAACTATCCTTCCCTTTTCTGTGAGTGTTGGTTTTGGTTTCCTTTCTCTCACTTCCATATCTCAGTTTCTGCCTCCCTTTTCTTCACCTCCTATGCTGCTTTTGCCTGTTTTCTCTCTCTTTCCTGTTTTACAAAGAGAGACATTAACGAAAGTTAAAACTAAACTGTAGTCCTGCAGAGCTAACTGTATGTTCTCAGTTTCTGTGCTTGATTGTGTTCTGTGCAGCACTGAAGTGTGTATGTACACTAAGAAAGATACCTCAAAAGTAGTTTTTAAAAATGATCCTGATTATTGTTGGTTTTCTGAATGTGTTTTGGTTCCTTTCCTTTTTAAGAAAATAGCATTGCATTTTATGAAAAACTCAAGTATGCAAATAGTAATTATTTGGAGACATATGAAAGACCTCGTTTAAGAAAACAAGAGTCTTTAACAACTAGCTAGTTTTACTAGCTTTTTTTAAATTTTGTAATTCAACCCTATTTGCTTTATTCAGTGTTGCATAGCTGCATATTCAATACGGCATTTAAGGCTGTAAATGGGAACTGGGCTTTCTAAGAATCTTAAGACTCAAAATTTCTAAGTGTCATAATTCTTACCTAAATTAGCCTGTGTTTAAACACATAAAACAGGACTTGGGCAGTAACTTAGGTGGTAGAAGTTACGTATTTTCTTGTGGAAAGTTTCATGAGAAGAACCATTTCAAGAGAAATTTCGCTAAGGAGAAGGGAGAGAATATATTGTTGTCAAGGTGCAGTAGTGCTCAGGAGGCATCAGGGGAAGAGATGTCAGGCCTAAATGTAAAGGAAAGGGACAAAAGAAAAGACTAAAGCAGGGACTGAACAGAATATGGGTAGAGAGAAAAGTTCAACAGAAGCAGAGATAGACCATAGAAATCAGTCATGAAATGGAAGACAGGAATCAGCAAGGATATGAATATAGGAAAAAACATTTGTGTAGAGGGGAAGAAGTGTTTTAAAAAAAAAAGGCAGAAACTGAACATGACAGGACAGAAAAATGATTGAGTGCAGTGTTTGTAGCAGGACTTTTGGAGCTTTGGATCCACTACCACTGATGGTTACAATTGGTTCTGTAGGTGTTTTGTGTCTGTTTAGATAAGACACTAAAGCAAGGCTTTGGTTAATTGTGAGCTGATATGGCTAAAAGGAGGGAAAATGAAAAATGACATTCAGCTGTGGCCAGTGGTTCCTTCCCTCTCCCATGTTCTTTATGCTGCAGTTGACATGTACATGTTTTTCTGATCACTTGTAGAGTGACACAACTAAGAACCCTGCCTCACTAACCATAAAGAACGTTTCATCCATGGACAGCGGACTGTGGATTTCCTGCATAGCAGAGAACATTGTGGGAGAGGACCAAGCCTCTGCTGAACTCACGGTATTCTGTACGTACACAGGCCTCTGTACAGCTTCTGAGGCCAAACTGCATTGGCAACAACTGTTTTGGGTATAAATATTTTTTGGGCTGTTGGAACGAAAACCCTTAAGGCATGTGAACTATCTACTGCAGTTAATATTGGGAGTAGCCCAGCCAGCCATTGTTGTATTTATCTTTTCCAGTCCTGTGTTCTGCAAAAAATGTATTTCAAAATGTTTTATCTTCCAGTTTGAACAATCTATTAAGTAAAGGTCTGAAACCCAAAATACTTAATGACACTGTCATTGTGGGAAGGTTTGTAATGTTGTTCATGTACATACACGCTGTCTTAGGAATTAAGAAGTGTGAATGCATCAAAAGGCTCATAGAATTAATTATAAAAGACTACAAATGTTTAAGTTCTTATTATCTAAAGCAGCAACTGCTTTGTTCAAAAAATAACGCACTTGCAACGTTTGTACTGCCAGATGTAGATTTATTTGTCATGGCTTTGAATAATATACTTATTTGTCTGGGCCAAGGAAGGGGGAAGGCACATGTAGTGTAGAGGCACTGGCTTCTTAGATCTAAGCTCCAGCCTGAATTCATTTTATGTGAACTAGACAGCATGTTTTCACAAGTTGCAGCCTTCTGTTTAATTGAAGATGGGAATGGAACGCTTTGTAGATGACAAACTTTGTTCAGCATGTGCTCATGACAGAGTAAACTAGAAAAATCACTGTAGATGTAGTTTTGTAGGTTGAAATTGGATATGTAATAGCTATGGGAAGGGACATAAACTAGAAATGTTTGAACAGTGTAAATGAGATTCTGAGCTTGGCACTGTTATGAGTGATAAAAGGGAGTATAACTAGATTAAATTGGGTGCAGTTAAGAACAAATATAAAGGAAAATTTCCCAGTAGTGAAATAATGGGCAAGGTGTTGGAGTAATCTCCTGAGGGAAACAGAACAAGTCTGTAAACTTGAGGCATTTAGCAGGTTTGAACAAAGAATGAGAAAATGTGTAGTAGAAAATTGTCTTTCCCTGACAGAAGAATCCAGGGAATTAAGTCATCTGTTATGGCTTTGATTCTGTGAAGAAAATAATCTGAAAGTTTGGATTCCCAGCTGAATATATTTCCAGTACTACTTGCTTTTGGCCAGCTTTTAAATATTTTCAATACTGTTGTGTTCCTTCTGCACTCCTGTGCACTATTTTTTCAGCAGAGTAAAGCTAAAATGTCTGTCTCCCCCTTCTTAGTGATCCAGTAACTGAACTTGCCACACCTTACAGGGTTTAAGTGATTTAACAGATGTTCAGTCTTTGTCTGAAACTTTGTTTGTTTTGTTGCTTTCTAAACAACGGCTTCATTTCAGTTGTGAGCATAGTACCCTAGGCAGAGCAGGTAGGTTCCTGTGTGAGTATCCTCCAAATAGGAATCATTCCTACTAATAACATACTTTTGTACTGAGGAATGAAAAATACTTTCCTGATAACTTTAGGGGGACGGACGGAAGGGAGGAAAGACATGTTCAGAATATTCTAATGTTCTTCACTCTTTTTCCCAATATAGTTGCACCAAATATCACTTTTATTGAATCTCCAACCCCGGACCACCACTGGTGTATTCCATTCACTGTGAAAGGGAATCCTAAGCCCACATTGCAGTGGTTCTATGAAGGGGCTATACTGAATGAGTCTGAGTACATCTGTACTAAAATACATGTTATCAATCAAAGTGAATACCATGGCTGCCTTCAGCTGGACAATCCTACCCACCTGAATAATGGTGCTTATACCTTACTGGCAAAGAATGAATATGGAGAGGATGAAAAACGAGTTGATGCTCATTTCATGTCCGTGCCTGGGGATGGTGAGTATCTATATATATATTTTTTTTTTTTAATTTTAGCAATGGCAAATTGATGAGACTGTGGAGGCAGTGCTCCTGGCCAGTTTAACACTTTTGAAGGAAGCTTTGTATATGCTTCCCCCCTCCCCCTCTGAAAGACTGTATTCAAGATTAGTTGTAAAATAATTTTTTTTTTTTAGTATTTTCTTCTTGTTCATTGCTTCTCAAGGGAGGCCATGCCAACGCTCTGTAAATCTTCCCTTTGAGTTACCATCCTCAGTGCCAGCTAAGGCTAGTAAAAGGTTGCTGTTTTTCAGTTCTGATCCTGGAAAACACTGAGTGCCAGTTCAGCCACTCTTTCTGCACTGTATACAAATGCAACTAGGCAGTATATCCAAGGTCACAGGGGCTGCCTATGTAGCATCTAGTGCCTTGTTGCGAAAGTAATAATGCAGTCCAGTAAGATGGTGATTATATGTTGTTTAGGACACCAGAGGGAGCTGGAGAGAAAACCAGTAACCCAGAGGCAGAATGGACAAGGTCTCCCGTCCTCACAGGCATTTTGATGTCCAATTCCCATTTGTTTTGGTGGAATTTGGGCACCTACTTGCCTAGGAATATCAGTGCTCAGGATGGTTGTTGTTAAATATATGCATCTTCAGTTGCTCTAAAGGCTCCACCTCAGCCCTCCTAAATGTTGTGTGAGTAGGCTCAAGGTGGACTAACTCATTGAACTGCAGGGACTACTGTAAGTGATTGATGTTCACTGTGGTTTGATCTTTTCCCACGTCTTCAAAACCATATGTGAAGTGACTGTAAGAGTAAGAAGGCATACATGTAAGCATATGCTGTATGTGGAAAAAACTCTGACTAGACCTTGCACAGCTGGAGTGGAAATAGAGGCATGTTTTTGCGCAAATAATTGAACAGTCATATCTGAAAATATGAGCATGTGTGTACCTTTGACTTTTTAGCTATGGGCTATAAATAGCCACTTTCCTTTTTATAAACAGCAGTATGCACTGCTAATATTATCTGGCAGGGAAAAAAAAAAAAGAATATTTAAATTCTCTCTCCTACATTGCAGGCTGCAGTAAAAATGTGGTTTGTATTTAACGTTTTTCCCTATCAGCTCAGTCTGCTCTAGGGAGAGAGGTGGCAGGTCTTTTGCTTTCTTATCCTTAGAAGGAGAAGGTGAAAAACTGATACAACCAGGCTTTATTTACTCCTGCTGTCCTTAATGCTCTTCTCCTCTTTTTTCTCTGGAGTTCTTTAAATAGACTTATTACATAAACATGCCATGGTTTCAGCTACTGACATCCTCTAATACTGCATTATAATGATTCAGTAAAACAGTTCACCTCATAGATGTTCTGTGTACAGTAGAAGTTCTTTTATACTCCTGATTATCTAATATGAACCTGGCTTCATTTTCTTAACAGAATAACAGTTCCTCTACTACATTTAGGTTAATTTATCATTTTTTGTCTTTGATCCAAATCCCTTTTACTATTCTGTTTTCCCTTTATGCTTCTTCTCTGTATGTGAAAACTTCCCAGATGTGGCCTTTTAAATCAGGAAATAGAACTGTAGGTATCCTCCAAATTAGAAAGACAGCTTTATTTATTTGTTCCATCTCATTTATACTCAAAAAGAATGTAAGTCTCCCAGGATAATCTGAGCTGTGTTCTTTAAGCATTTCCCAAGCCCTGCAGTGGAATAAACTTCACAAAAAGTGCAGGGGCAACTGGACTGTGTATAGACAGGATGTAACTGCATTAGAAATCAGTTCATGCATAGTGGATGGCACCAAACCAGTCTTAAAAATTAACAACAGGGGAAATTGCTTATCTACTTAGCCTCCTCAGTATTGTTTTTATTAGTGGGGCTTTTTCCTATAAGAATCATGGCATTTAACTTTAGCAAACAGCACAACATTTTTGTCTCCTCCACTGAAGCTGGCATAAAAGCAAATGCTAAAAAACTAGAATGCATTGCATTACAATTTTTGTTTTAAACTATTACTATTTAAAGCACTGTCAGGCTTTTTCAAACCCTTAAAAGGCTTTTTAAGTGCTGTCGTTACTGTGTAGTTTCTTCTTTTGGCCCACACTGTACAATGAAGCATAAAGATTAAGGCCCACGCCCTGGTATTATGTTAATTTCCATGCCTTCATGACTGAGTTAAGTACCAGCCCTGATGTTTCATGGGGTGGGGTATACTCACTGAGCTTTAAACTGATTCTCTGATTATTGCATCACTTACGGGCAAATGCTCTGAAGGTAGAAACAACAGAAAATTTAAAAACAAACCCCTCACCTGTAATCCATGTGTCTATTTAAATTAAATACAACTAAATCTGAAGCATGTTCTGTCATCAACAGTGTAATACTCCACTTTCAAAGTTGCATCAAACATGATGAAGACATGATTTGTGCTAAGATGCTCTCAACTTCCAACATACTTGCAGAACATTTTTTACTAGTCTGAGAATGCAGGCATAAAGGAGAGGAAAGCATATACCACAGTGTGATTGAGTTAATGATAACACAGTTAATGTTGTAGATTAATACTTTGTTTTAAATATGAAGGCCTGGAAGAATAAATTTCATATTCTATTAGCTAGATTTAACTAGCTTCAATATGGTAAAGTTCTTGGATTCCTGTGAAGCTGGTCTTGCTGAGGATGACTTGAATATTTGAGACTACAATGCAGCAAACAATAAGCAAGAAGCATTCATGTTTTATTCTGGAGGCCGTTCTCATAGTTGATCCAAAACAGCTAATGAATGTGGGAGAGATTTTTACCAATAATAAGTATTTTTGATTAAGCTTATTAATGTACCAGCTTTCTACTCTGAAATTCAGCTAAAGGAATCCAAGTCACATAGTATCTCGTGAAAGTAAAAAAATGTTAAATACGCCTTAGAAGTAGCATCTTGCCTGTGCAGCATAACAATGTGGGGCTGTTTTGCAGAAGTATGTTTTTGGATTGAGTCTTTTGCTGCTGCTTAATTTTTAAAATGTCAAATTCATAAAGAAGCAAGCAAACTAAGTGTAGTTGATGTAGTTTGTAAACGTGAGTGAACAGGGTAAGTATCTTAATTGTTTATTTGCGTAACAGCCTGTTCAAAACAACAATGCTATTCTGTGTTTGCCTTAAAAATAATTGTGTGTAAACTTGCAAAATTACTGTGGTGAGGTCTAATGTTAAAATAGCTTCAACTGATGTTTTGATGATTGAGTAGATACTTTTTTATGTAGGGAACACGAAATAGAAATTTGGGTTTCATCCAGCATCTTGATTTTTGCAGCCTTATTTGAAGTGAAATATTTAATTGCAGAAGAGGTATTTGAATGGAGCTGATGACGTCCTAGTTTATATCACTGACAGGAGTTAGGGGGTTAAACTAATCTGATTACTTTATCCCAGTTCCAGTAAACAGTAACAAAAATGTTGCCATTTAAGTCAGGAATAAAGGCCTAGGATTTTTTTTTTTTTTCTCTCCTTTCAAATTAGAGACACTCTCTTTCAGCAGATGGATGTTTTATACTGGAAAAACTGAATCTGTGAACTTTTATGGACAGAAAACCCCAGACAGAAGTTGCTTGAGGACAGATAGTACAAGCTTTTTTCGCTTGTTATTATTTTCCACAGATTGACATGACAGTTCTTATGGGGTCTATTAACCTGTAGCTCTGGATACTAGAATATCTTTAAATGCATTTAAAAATAAACCAAATTATCTGCTGCCATTCTGCAAACAGGTTGCAACTCTAGTATTTTCAGCACAGATTCTCATGCTGTTGACATACACAGAAACAATGGTGTTCTGGTCATACTATGCAGTGGCTTTATGCCAGTATAAAGTGGCTTTATGCCACTGCTATGGATTTCCTCTTTAGTACTGTAAACAGGATTATGTGTTTTGAAGTTTGATTCATCTTTAGAGTTTTTAACTATCTGTTAATTTTATTTCCAAACCAACAAAAAAAAAAAGAGTAAAAATATAAAAGAGGTGATTAGGAGCCTACTATATAAGCTATGTTATAAATACATTATAGACCAGAATGAACAAATATGTTGAAATACAACACAAGTATCTTTCAAAAGCATGAATACTCCAATATTCAGAGGGCATTCTGTGCATTATACTCATATATGGGCTTAGCCCTACATGCGTGTAGTAATTAGAGAAAGCTGCAAACTGGAACTAGTAAAAATCAGAAAAAGGTAGACCAGATGGGTATCCATTTGCTTGTGTAAAGGCTGGCTTCTTAGACATCTAACTTTTTTGTGAAGAGTTCTATCTGTGTATCAGCTGTGCAGCTGGCTTCTTGGAAGCATCCTTTTACAGGGCGAGTGAAATGGTGCTGTTTAGGTCATTGCTACCTCCAGTCATTAACTTGCCAGCTCACAGCTAAACTGGTTTGCTCTCATGGTGATTTAATAGCAAATTTTTTTGACCAGGTAATAGTCGGTGAATGTTAGTGCTCACTGAAGGCTGCTTCCACTTCAGGTCAGGGGGAATTTTACCCTTTATTTTTCAACAGGAATAGTTACCGCTGCACTTATTCCAGATACACATTCACAGTGGAAAACAGAATTTTACCCAGTTGGGAAATAGGCCTGCCTTTGCCAGAGCTGATGCCCTGTGCATTAGCTGTTGCACATGAAGCAAAATTTTAACCTTTGCGATAGCTCTAAAATGGTTGTAAATGTAATCGGAGAAACAGATACTGCAATATATTGATGTTGCTTTGCATTTGTGTAGGTACTGATCATTGCTATTGAAAATAACATGTCAACTCTTAAAAAAAAATGTAAAGAAACTCTTTATGCTTCCAGCATTTGCAATCTATTTACAAAGGCTTTTTCTTTTTTTCTTTTTTTCTTTTTTTTTTTTTTCTCTTCTCCATGTACAGGTAGTGGCCCAATTGTGGATCCAGACGTTTATGGTATCTATTTGATTTCCTTTTTCTTTTCTTTTAATGATAGAAATGAAAGAACTGAAACCATTAAAAGATTGAATGTCAGGCTCAGTTAAATTGAAATGGCACATATTATAACACAATTCTAAAAGGTACTTTGTATTTTTGGTTCTTCTGCTGCCTTATATTATTTAAGATAAATGAGGACAATATGATGTTTTACTTACTCTGCTGCTTTTGATTCACATTAGGAGAAACATAAATCCACTGCTATGAATGGTTGCAATTGATCCTGTAGGATGACAGCTGTCTGATGTAGCTCACAGGCATGAGATTTTGTGAAACTTTTGGAGGCATTTCTTGGAGGAAAGAGACTTTGTGATTTCTCCTTATATAACTTAATTTACGTTTTCAAGGATGATTCCATACTTGCTTTGCTTCCAAAAATGTACCCCTAAATCTCACTTAAAAATGAAGTTGGCACACATAAGTTTTCCTGTAGGCGATTTTTTTTGCTCTGTCCGCTCATTTGTACCTTCCCTTAATCTCTCTTGCATAAGCAGACCATCAACTCAGTGATACCTGAATACATGCCAGAAGATTTGATGACACAGTGTTCACGTTAGTTTTTTAGTTAGGCAAAATGTTTTGGTCTGTACCTAGTGAGAGCCAGTGTGCACTAGAATAGAAGCTGCAGAATGAAAAGCAACTGGCTAGTTTTAGAAAATACTTTCTATACACTTCTGTTGAGTAGGAGAGTGCATCCTAACCAACATACCCTTTAGCTTCCAACAGAAGCTGGATCCTGTTTGGAGTACTTTTTATTTGGTGAGATGGCCCATGAGTCAAGTTTCCTTAGGGTGATTTAAATGTTATTGCTTTGATTCCATTCCATGTCATTAAACTTTAGCAAATGTGCGATTGAAGCATCAATTTGGCTTTAAGTGCTCAGAAATACTACAGGATAGTATCCCCTCCCTCTGTTTCCAAATTCTTGGGTTTTGGGCAGTTGAAGGGAGGGAAGGTGGTGATGGTTTGTGCAATTTCATGCATGTGTTGTATTATGTAAGCTGTATACATGAAGGTTGTGATTTTGAGGTGTTTATTAAGGTCCTGATGCCTGTGTATGACTTTAACCACCTGAGTGCTGTGCTTCACTTGACTTGGGTAGGTTTCTACTGAGATGGGCGCTTTGAGTTGTGCCAGCAGATCACAGCCTGTGACTGTGTGACCTAGTCCTGATGAAAGCAGCCTTCCTTTTTATTCCTGGCTTTTCTTTCTGCTGTTTGAAACTGCTGTCTTTGATCTTTGTCTCAGTGACTCAATGCTTGCTTTGAGAAGCACTCTGTAGTCCAGAGCGTTTCCCTAATTATTCCAAATTCGCAAGTCCAGTTAGTGAGGTGAATAAATGAGGCTGGCTGGAAAGTCTAGGAGCTGCTACACTTGAGAGAACCACTGCCTACATGGCTGACAGTGGGACCCCTGGGATGAGCTCCCAGTTTTCATTACTTTTTTCCAGACCACTCTTATCTCTATACTCAAAACTTAAGATTATCTTGGAAGGAAGAGGCTGGGCCACAGGCCCGCGTGTGGGCCCAGCTGGGCAGGGCTCATGGCCAGGCAGGGCCGGGCTGTGAAGAGATGGAGGATAGGTGACCCTGGCCTTGAGTACCTCTCTATGTGGAGCAAAGGCCTTTGTAGCTGGGTTTAGTCGGTCCCTTGGGAATTGACCTTGTGTGTCCTGCACTCCACGTGAGGTATATCCAAAAGCTTTCTATTAAGTCTTTTGAGCATACAACAGGAAACAGAACTGATGAGGTCTGACATCACATTTGCTGGGGGGAGTCCCGGATGTGCGGGGCCACTCTGCGGGCCACCAGCGCGGAGCAGTGACTAGTGTCTCTGGCTCACCTTGTGGAAAAGGCAGAGAGGAGAGGCGGTCCTGGCCCTGTCTGGGAAGTAACTGAGGGGAAAAGACTCACCTGGGGCTGAGCAGGAAATCAAATGCAAAGCCACCTTCTTTGGCTCTGAGTTCATGTCTCTGTGCCACACTGCTTCTTCTAACATGGTTGTGGACAAGAGAGAGACAGCATGCCCCATATCACCCAAAAGGCATGACCCTGTCTCGATGTCTACGTCAGGATTTCATAGTTAAATGAACAGGAATTTGTCTAACTCAGAATTCCCTGGTTTTGGCTGGATAGCTGTTGTGTGTGTTTTCTTTGCCTGGCTCACCCATTTCAAGAGGCTTTGAAGATCTGGCACCAGTTCAAATGCAAGCACTTCACAGTTACACGGTGGGCAATGGCAATGCACAGCAGTGTACTCATGTGGCATTCTTTAGCTCTTGCCCATTTTAATATAAAAGTGCATTCAGCGGATTTACAGACCAGACCTGAAACACTCTGCCTAGTTCTCATTAATCCTTCTGGGTGTGTTTTCCAGTAGCTTAGGACAGACATAAGCATAAACAGAACTGCAAATGGCATAAGCTTTTGCCCAGTGCTATTTACAGGTAAAATTAAGAGCAAAAAATGTCCCTCTTGAATATTTGTATGACAGAGCCAGAGTGACAAAAGGCTCTAAATAGGGCGTTTTTTTATATATTGGTCTTATAAGCTCCCATAAATACAGTGTTGGTCAAAACTATCTTTGTGAAGATTTTCCCAGCTAATTGTAAAGGAAGCCCAACCTTGTAGGCTGAGGTACTTGTTACAAATTGGGTGCTGGTCTGCACAGGACTTGGATGTCCGAGTGTCCTGACTGCTTGCGCTGGTGAGCCGTTCGGGCAGGGTTTGTGCTGCCCAGGGGAAGGAGTGCTGTTCGTTTGCATCTCAGTACTGTTTTGACCTTGCTGCATAGGAAGCTGTAGGCATGGAGATGCAGGAGTCAGAGAATTCAAATGGTAAAAGACCAGGAAATTAAATTCTGTTTCTCATGAAAGCTCTGTATACTTAATATATATTTTGGCTTGAATGAGTCCTATTCTTCGACATGCATGGTGAAGAGCCAAAATAGACTTATGTGAGCTGATTAGACAACCTGACTACACTTACTGTGGCACTGGTGCCAGAGGTAGCCAGGTAGCTTCGTAAACTGAAAAATCTGCCGCCTGCCTAGTGCTTTGCAGAAAGCAAATGTGTTCTTGCATGCATGAAGATCAAAAGCCCCGTGCTGCTTGTTGCTAGCTTTGCCAGCTGAGCTCTCCAAAATGGCTTTGGAAGATAAAGTCGCCCAAGGTGCAAGCCCTCCATGCCCTTGCTTAGCACCAGCAATGCAGTTGGAAGGGTTCCTGCCTCTGCAGTTAATGAGAGCTATGCCTTTGTGCTCTGCTTTTTCAGATTCACAGTTAAAATTTAATCTGTAGGCTTACAGCACTGATTTTAAAGGAAATGTGTAAAGAAATGCACACTTAATTGCAAATTTAAATTACAGTGCTGGAGGTGCATTTTGTAATAGATGCAGTGCCTGCCCTTGTTTGTTTCTTTTGTCTGCACACATTACAGTCTTAAAACTGAAACATTATGTGTATTTACAGATGTAATGATAAAACATATGCACTTTTTATTCTGGTGCACATTTCTTTAAGTTCTCATGTATATTATTTAATTATTTTAATCTCATTTTGATAGTTTTGACAGGGAATCATGGACTGTAAATATCTGTGTTTCAGTTTTAAATAATTATAAATAATTAAGCCACGCTCATGCTTTTTAGTAGTTCTGGATTCACTTCTGCAGACCTGTCGGTGAAATTATTTTGATAAATAAATTTCGTCATACCATCTCAAGCATTTAATTTTTTAAGCAGGTTTATCTGTATGACATAAACTCGGTGCACACAACAATATTTTTTATTATTTTTTAAATTAAAAAAACCCAGCTATTTCACATTTGATAGTAATAAACTAGCTAAAACCCCCTGTGCCAAATTCTTCTCAGCTAAACAAAAATCCCCAAGCTAATTTCTAAGACTATCCTATATTTGGCTGAATACAAGGCTGGAGAAGTTCAGTGTAGAGGGCATTCTTTCATTTTAATGGGAAGTCAGAAGTGCATAAAAATAGTTTTATGGATGGAGTTCTTATTTAACTCTAGTTTTTCCCGTAGAGATACACATTATGGTGTAGATTGATTCTCTTTTCAAGTTTATCAGTCACAACACGTTTGCTTGTTTATCTGCCACAGTGATCCACCCCCAAGAGTTTTCCAGCTACATTGGCAATTATGTATTGTTTCCAAAGAGCTTGGTCTCTGGAGCTGTTAGTGGCCTTACTGTCTTACAGAGCAGGAATTATACTAAAGACAACCCTTTCCCCTCTAAGGTTACAAAATTATAAAAGCAACCTTTTTTCCTTTCCTAAGAGTATGAAACCACACCTAATGATCTTGGAGACACCACAAATAACAGTAATCAAATCACTTCTACGGATGTTTCCAACAAGGAGAATGAAGATAGCATCACTGTAAGTATATACATTGTTTCCTGGTCTGTAATCTTGGTGAACTTTCTGGCTATACAACTTAAAAAACTGTGGAGACTGTAGTAGGACCCTGAGCTACCAGAACACCAGATTTATTACTGTGTTGTGATCAAAACTCAGAAAAAAACAAAAAAAGGGAAAAAAAAAGGAAAATCAATGCTCCCCACTCTTGCCCTCCCACATTTTTTTGAAAGGGTGAATCATTTTTAAGTCCAAGTGAAATTGCTAGTTTTGTTTCGTGCTTTTCCAAACTAGCTGTAGTTTTTTTAGCCTAAGACTTTGCTTCTAATTTTAGCCAAGGAGAACAACTCTCTATTTACAAGACAAAGATATCCAAGATAATTTGAAGATTGTTGTTTGAATTCCAGTCCTGAAGTCAGCTTCTCCTTACAGAGAGGATGTGCTGCAATGAACTTTCAAATTCTAATAGTATGTTTTTAAAACATAATGTAGCTTTTTTGATCAAATAATTTGCAGCAGATTTTAGTATAAGTAGCCGAGTTGGTGGGCCTCCTCTTTTGCTGCCTTGCCTCTCATGCCCTCCTGAAATGAACTGTTGGAAACCAGTAGTGGTGGCCAGCCTGGTTAATATTGCAGGCTCCCTGCATCAGAGATTCCATAAAGCAGCAGGCAGTGGAAAGTGTGTGCGTTCATGAACCAGAGAGCGGACTGTGAGATGGGACACTGTGCTAAAAAATTAGGAGGATCCCAGGCAGTCTTATCTCATCTGACAACAGAATCATTGAACAGCTGAGGTTGGAAAGGACCTCTGGAAATCCTCTAGTCCAATCTCCCCTGCTTAGTTGCTCGGGGTTATGTCCACTCTGGTTTTGATATCTCCAGGGACGGAGACTCCACAGCCACTCCAGGCAATCTGTACCAGTGTTCAACCACCCTTGCAGTAAAAATCTTTTCCCTATGTGCTTTTCTTACATGTTTTCTTATAACATGCCACTCTGCTGGAAGGGAAAGGGGTGATGTGCTCTCCCTCCCACCTGCCGTGAAAGGGTAGGAAGTTGAAAGAGTTATTCTCAGAGGTGCTTGAATCTCTTTTCTCTCTAGGACAGAATAAACCGCAATAAGTACATATTTTCTGTACTCTTTGATCTGAGTAGAAATGTTTCGCAGTTGAAATTGCTCTCTTTACCTAACAACTGAATGTAGTTGAATATCTTTGAAGGGAGTTCATGAGAACAAAACTCTCATATCTGTTTGTGTCCTCTTTTTTTTAGGTGTATGTCGTGGTGGGAATTGCAGCATTGGTGTGCACTGGCTTAGTAATAATGCTTGTTATTCTGAAGTTTGGAAGACACTCGAAGTTTGGGATGAAAGGTAAGCAGGGTTGTTTTTTTACACCTTCCATAATTGTTGTGGGTTCTATGAGGTGATACTGCAGGCTTCTGCACTGAGAGCAAACAAAATTACAAAACTAAATGCCATCACACTTTGTGTTTCGTTAATTCATCAGGTAAGTAAGGGCAGAGGCAGATGTAGACAGAGTACAGAATTTTGGATCAAATTCTTCTACTTCTCTTTTTTTCTTATGACAAATCCTGTTTCTCTCCCTTCTGCTGCAAAGCCCCCTGGGATGCTTCTTGGAGTAAAATATTACCTGAGTCAGTGTAGGTAGGAAGAAGATAAGAAATGAAATTTATTCTGATTTGAGTTTAATTACAACAATTTTATGAGAATCTATGCTGTATGTAAGAGGTACTTCAGACCATGCTACAAATGTCACATTAAGGTGATAGATTCAAGGGGAAGCAATGGCAAGAGCAGAAGGTGCATTTGCAGTGGATCCTGTCATACTACTGCTTTCTGACAGATGCGTTTTCTTGAGCTTCTGTTTGTATCTTGGGAAGTAGCAGCTGGAGAGAGTGGCAAGTGCTCATGTCCCTGTGGAAGGAGGAAATCCCAGCCCTTCCATTTATTCATTTATTTATTTTACAGCCATATGGAGGTATGTGTAACACAGAGGTACCTGCAACAGCTCCAATTACCGTATTATTTTACTTATAATGATTTTACTGTTTGCCAGTCTGTCTGGCAATGTGGGTGAAATTGTATTAAAAAAAAGAAAAAAGAAAAAAACACTCTCTTTTTCTGAGGACTAGAATGTCCTTTGCTGTGTGCCAAGTGAGATGAGCTTTTGTTCTCAAGATGTGTAGTTGAGGGTCTGTGAAGAGAATGGTAAGTAATCTTTCAGTAGGCTTGTGTTACCCGCATGTCCTTTCAGCTGTGCTTATGACATAGTACCACATGGTTGTATATTTTGGTAACCTTTACTTGGTCTTGACAAGTTCTCTTTTCAGAGATATTTGCTGTATATTTTGTGTTTCTATATTCTGTTTAGAGGAGGGTTCCTGGAACAAATGAGATTAGAGCAATCTAGTTGCTACATATTAGCTTGCCAGGACAGTAACCTTTTCTCTCACCTCCTTCTGATATGACATAGTCTCTGCTCTTTGGGGTAGCATTGAAAGAAGACAGTCATTGTAAAATATCCTGAATAGCAACGTGGAACCAGCAGGATAGAGCTGCAGAGTTTTGGCCAAAGACTAGAAAGAGCTTCCTGTGACTGAACAACAGTACAGCACAGGTTTTGCTTGTGTCTGAAGCTTTCTGAATTGCATTTAGAGAGCCGAAGTAGGTGGACGCTAAATGAGAGCAACGATGAGAAATGTCTAGTGTTAGATTTTTAAAGCTGAATACTTGTTAGATTTTTCAAAAGTTCCATTGAACATTTCAACAAGACATTATTGGAGGAACTAGGAAGTACACTGTACCCTGAAGGAGAATACACAAAGTTTTATTTTGTGTGGTAACATGTTAAGTTACCTTCCAAGAAACTCTTTACATGGTGGTTTTTAGTATCTTCAGGTACAACTTTTCTCACAAAAATAATGGTGAAATATCACTGTGAGCTACAAAAAACTCTTTTGAATGTTTCATTAGAAAAGGGTGACCTTCAGTTGTCCCTGAAGTGAACCTCAAACTTCTCCAAAGTTTACACTCACACCTGAACTTCATAGTCTAGACCTATCCATAGTCCAAAGTCACAGAAACACTCTCTCCATTTATCATAATCAGTATTATTGAATTGATATTAAAACACCATATTGTTATGTAATATGTAGAATAATGATAAAATATTACTTTCTGTGAAAAGCCTGCAGCATAATTATATATTGAGAATTCATAGATGAACGTAAACAACCTGAGTTATTTGAGCATAAGGAAAATAAGTCAAAGGCAAAGAGAAATTTTTTACAGTCGGTATTGATCAGTACAATACACTTAAAATGTGTATCTTGGAAATTCTGAATAAAAGGATCAAACCAGCTACCTGTGAACTCCTTGAGTCATTTGCCCACTGAATTAAGTGACAGCAAAATTAGTCCCAGCTTAGCTTATCATGTTATAATTGGTGGTTTAATAAACAGTCTTAGTAGAGAAGTGGGAAGGAATGAAATAATCCAGATTGACACTGAAAATGTTTATAAAACAAGATTTAAAAAAATCTTCTTTTCAAATGTTACCTAAAATATTAACGAATACTTTGCATTCATAAGAAGGAACTTCTTGAGTTACATGAGGCAGAAATGCATAAAAGGCTGTGCTTCATTTTTATGTTATCTTGTGAGAACACAACACGGTCACCTTAAATAACCTGTCATTAAATGTCTCCCCACCCTTCTTCAGGATACAGTTTGGGAAAACAAACAACAAAAAAGTTACTCAGTAACTAGAGCAGTCAAACTGGCACTCAATGTTATTTTTCATGTAACCATGCACTAAGAGGGAAAAAAAGTTCCACTGAAAATCAGAAAAAATGTGTAAATAGGCAGTCATCACTGTGTGTCCTGTAGGAAATGTTTTTTTTGTAAGAGATTAAATTTTCACCCCATTTGGATTCACAGCAGGCTTCTGCAGCTTCTTGAAGGCATTGTTTCATGCCTCATATTTTTAAATGCCAGTTTATCCCATCTTTTGCACGGGCATCATCTGCCCGCCTGTTAGACTGTGTCCTTCTACACTTAAAGAGCTTTGAGTGTGGTTGGAGTGTGGGACTGACAATGATAGCATGCCCAGAAGGAGATGTGGAGCGGGCGGTTGTGTCTGACCTATGATGCATCAGAGCTGTCCATACCTGGAAGCACTGCATGTGCTGAAGAGCCACAGAGGCTGTCACAGAGCTTACATGCCTCCATTGTCTTATTTCCATTACTGTACTGAGCAGAAAAGAGTCCAGTTTATGTGACTGGGAGTGCCAGGTTGTCTGGGAGCTTTCAGTACTTGGGCAGTGCTGATCAGTCTCCTACCAAGATGAAGAGCTGTATAAAAATAACATACACTATCTTTTGGCTTCTCTCTTCAGTTTGTATATCTAAGGTGAGGCAACAACTGGGGATATGTTCATTTCACTCAGCTACCTTTCCAAATTGTAGTAATAAGGGTGTTTTTGCAGGTAAAGGAGAGTAAGCAAAGCACTGGTTCACTGCCAGTAACAAAACTAAAACATTTTTTTTGTGATATTCTGGATTCTGCTTGAAGTTGGGTTGCACTGTTCGACACAATTGTTTTAATTCTTTCCTTGCTTCTTTTCACTCTTGTCTTTTGAGCTAGGGGAAATAGCAGGTTCTGGTGATTAACTTCAGGAACAGTATTAGTACAGAACTGGTCTGTGATCCGTGCTGGAAGAGACTTAAGATACAAAAAAATGGTACTATTCTTTCTACTTTGTGGATAACTCTCAATGTTGGGCTAGACTTCCAGACTTCCATTGCAAAATTCATCAGAGTAACTGGTGACATGTAATTCTCTCTATTTCTCTGCTTGTGTACATTTTAAGCATCTCCTTATACAGAGTCTGTCTCCTGGCTCACTGGAGAGGTCCCATAT
>NW_010293533.1:0-11217 GCF_000700745.2 Antrostomus carolinensis
ATTCTATGATTCTATGATTCCTTCAGGGTATTTGACTACATGACCTTTAAATGTCCCTTCCAACCCAAATTATTATATGATTCTGTAATTCTATTCTATTCTATTTTTCTGTATCTAGTTGCCAAAAATGGTGCCTACATATAAAATATGGGCCCTCAAAATAGCTCCTTACAGAGGTGCTAATGAAATTGGTTGATGACAGAGACTACATCTCCAGGTATGAGCAGAATTATGCTATTGTGAGTAGCTCTGCATGCAAACTTGTGAAGATGACCAGTTTTCTCCCCTCTTCTCACCATTTATGCCCATTCTGAAAGAAAATTTTGTAACACAGCTATTAGCATACACCTCCCACAATGTGCTACTGTATTACATGTACTTATTAGATAATTTTATGGCATGTAAGATCCTAAGATTCAGAGGTCTGTTCTGCTAAACTACACTGAATTGTTTTATCCTGAGGATCCATTCTTCCTAAGTGATTCTTAACCATTATATTACTTAGACTTTGGTTTGCTTTCTCAGTGAGTATTTAAAAATTATGCTTTAAGCAAAATATCCGCAACAGATTAGGTGGAGAAAGAGCTTTAAAGAATTAGTGCTTAGAGCTTGGCATGCTGGTGAACTCAGCTGAGTCTCTGCTCAATTTTCTCACTTCTAAACCCCCTATTTTTTTATACATATTTATTTGTTTAGCCATGGTAAAATTATCTGGCTACTAATTCAAGCTGGAACTTCCATTGAAATCAGACAGCTTTATATCAAGATTCAGTCCTGTTCAACACCACTTAAGGAGTCTACGGATGAACCAAAACCCAAAATATTTTCTCCTGCTTCCTCCTTCTTCAGTGCTACAGATTAAAATCCAGGCATCTGTTTAGAAAATTATTCATTATTTAGTTCACATTAATCCACTGCTTATGGGTTTCAGACTAAGAATCTTTTAGGAAGTTTACACTTGAGATTTCTAGTATGGTTCACTACATGCCAGATATTTAAAAAAAATAACATCTCTTCCACCATTATGCAAACATTTTTCTGTGGATAAGTCAGTACCCTTTGGACTTGTCCATGCACATAAGATAAAATATAAAGGACTTTCAGGCCACAACCTTAAAATAAAGGCCATTTCATATTACCATATTTATCTTTGTTTAAAATGTAAAAACAGAACAAAAAATTCAACTGAATCTCTAGAGTAAACTTCCTGGTTTGCACAGTCCCCACGAAAAGAAAAAATGGAGCCACAACAAAATAAAGTGAATTTACTAAAAATTAATTTAAAACCATTTTCACTTGGCACTTTTTGACTCCTAGATCATTCAAAACAACCAAAATAATCAGAGTTCCTGCTCTGAAATATAGTTAAAACAAATATATATATCCTATCTCAACTTTGTTACTGAGGTTTAATTTGTTACAGTATATTACTGCACTAACTGACCATTAGTGAAGTGAACACATTGCTAATGAGGTAAAGAACATTAATTTAAACCATCTTCCCTTAGATCTATTAGCACATACACCTTGTGTTTGCTGCAGGATGCAGAGGTACAAGTTACGATTTACTGTGACGCACTTCATAAAATAAGCCAAGCTAACTCGGCCATGTGACTGAATACATAACTATTAAGGGATCAACCATCTAAATGTGGTTTGTAGATGTTTATATAACAAAACACTTGGGTGGTATTCTAAGAAAATATTTCAACTATATTATTTGTGTTTGGTTTAGGGCAAGTGGGAAGGAATAAGTCAAAGAATCTTGTCTAAATTACTCAAGTCTGTTCAATATCTTCTATGTTAAATAATTGTTTAATAACATAACATTGCAATATGTGGAAATGTACCTTGGGTCATTTAAGTCAACACTAATGAGTTCCTATTCAATTAGTGTCCATTTCACATACAATAAGTTCTTAAAGCTTTCTGTGCTCTTAGGAAAGCTTTCTTTCCTGGAATGGAGCAAAGTAAATTAGAAATTCCTAATGTATTAGATAGAAAGGAGTGAGATAGGTGATAGGAAGAATAAATAGACAAAAAGTTGTTTCTGTAAAGATAAGCAGAGAAAAGTACAATGTGTAATTTCTTATAAAACATACAAACACCCTCCCTCTCTGCTAAATATACTCATACTTGCTGGGCTAAAAACTTGTTCCCTTTCCTGTGCTATAATGCATTGTCTCCTGAATTGTAACAAAGGTTATACGCCTAAAGGACCTTGGAAACAGAATCACTGAAATGCTCTGCTCAGAAATGCTTGGGGGAAAGAAAGAAAAAAAAAAAAAGAGATTGTTGCACACAGATATGTGCCTCATGCACAGTTTGTATCTGCAGAGCAACAATAGCTGTTATTTATTTTTAATGAAAACATTTTGGCAATCTGTTCTGCAGTGTGGTCCCAGGAAGAGCTGCGGTGGCACAACTGAGCAGATAATGGACTGCAGTGACGGCATGGGAATGAATCCTCAAGGGTGGGAATTTTTCTTGCTGCTTCCCTCAAGGAAGAAAATATAGGAGGAACCAGATCTTTAGGTATGAAGCAAGCCGGTGTTGAGAGGGCCCAAGTTTCATATGTGCTCATGTGAAAATGGCACCCTGTGAAGATACTGTGTCACTCTTTAATATTGCTGAGAAACAGCTGAAACTAGATTTTTCTGTCAATTTAAAGGTTTTTAATTTCTGGAATTGTACCATCAGATTATATTGCTTTGCTAAAAATTAAATTATATGTTCTCCACTGTCCATCATACAGATGTGCTTATTATCGGGTATGCACATTAAAAAACATCTTAGGATATAAGCACACAAGTCCCAAAGGAGAGTAGCTGACTCAAAGAAAGTGGACCTAGGACAATAGAGGTGGTCTCGGATGCATGTGTGGGTTGTTACCTATTTGAAATGCAAAGTTCATCTTTACATCTCTGCCACTATCAAAGGAACTACTCTACATATGTCAGGCATACACAAATCTGACAGACTGAGCAGATTCTCAGAAAATAATATGGGCAGAAAGATATGCCGTAACCTGGGCTTCCATAGGAAATAGTGGGAGAATGGTAATAGGAAATGATAGTAATAGAGATGATAGAAGAGATGCAAACACTAGCTTGAAGTGTATTTTCATTGAAGTATAATGTTTGACAGAAGGCAAAATGTTTCATGCATGCTTCTTGGTTTTTTTAAAAATACTTTTTGCTCAGAAATTCTCTGAGGTTCAAGCTATGTAGTTACATCTGATGAGAGAAAGCGAGAGAGAGAGAAAATGAAAATAAGGTGGATGAAGACCTATCAATATTTGCAATATATTGTTTTATTTTTCATTCATACAAACATGGAAACCTCAGAAATTTGTTGTAAATATGTACAGTTGTCCCTTTAGATAGAGGTATATTTACAGACTGTAGCCTTTAGCTCTGTTTGAGAAGCAAAGAAAGTATCTCTCACTCCATATGTGTGTGTATGTTTATATAAAAATTAAATCTTTTTTTTTCCCCCTGCTTTTGTGGATTTGTGTCAGACACATCATTGAAAGGATGTTCAAGACAGTCCCTGAATGTAAACTGGGCTTCTCCTTTGATTCTTTCATAGATCCATAGATCTAATGTCCAGAAGGGACCATTCTGATCTTTGAGTTTGACCTCATGCAGAATATTACTATAGGTTTTTCTTGAATTAATTACTGTTACAAGTCCAACAGCTTTACTTGAACTAGAGGATTACCTTCAGAAACAAACAAACAAAAAACCCCCCAAAAAACCCCCAAACCCCACAAGTTTTAAATATAACTCTCAAAATATGTATAGGTTTTGTTGGGTTTTGGGGGGGGGGGGGGTTTTGCTTTATTTTAAACACCTTGTTTCTAACATACTTCTTTGTCTAAAACCAAGGAAATATGTCTTCTTAATATAGAAATATTCAACGTGTATGAACTGTGCAGAACTGAGATGGCTAAGTGATCCTGCCAAAGACTTTTGAAATGTACTGGAACAACACAAAACAGATCATTAGTTAAAAAGCCTTAAGTGATTACTTCTCTAAAGCTCTGCTTCTTTACAGTTCTGTTACGTTGGGAGATATCTACAAAGAATAAAACTTTTGAAAACTTCTCTATAACACTGTTAAGACAATAGGCGTCTACAGTGAACCTGAGCTGTCAGCCAGAAACCAGTGGACTGTTTCAAGTGCTTTGCTTCCACTCTGCTTTTGCTGCTCAAAAATGTACACAGTCAAGCAAGCCTTTAAGACTCAAAGGAAAGGTTGGGCGCTTAGTCACAGGATGGGAGAAAAGTAATGTACTCTGCTGATCTGTCCACTGGAATTTCTCAAAGACTAATTTCAGTACTTGAGCTTTAGAAAAAGCTAATTTATAAACTTCAGCCAGCCAATAATATTTCTAAAGTAATTTTTTACCCTTAGTTTCTAAGAACTTATCTGAAAGAAGGAAATTCCAGAACAAGGCAACCCAACCACTCAGCCAATTATTCAGAGGCAAACACCACCACTTCCAAGCATGTACACCAGACTCTCAATGTGAGAGAGATCCTCAATTTACTGTTTGACCATTCAGGTCTGATAGATGTAAAGGGGACATTTTCAGCCCAGAAAGCAGCTCAGGCTATTTGGAAGGCAGAAGATCTGGGTAAGAAGTTGAGGTAGGTGTCCTTAAGTGAAGCAGGAAGATGAAGAGGAATAAACTGCTCTTTAATGCCCTACTCAGCCAGCTTAGTCAAGGAAACAGCCCAAGCTCAGGCCTTTTGTAACGCTATTTGCTAGTGTTTGGGAACAAAGGTGAAGGGGTTTCAGAAAGGCCTTTGCTTTGACCTTTTGTACAGCCAATTTACTAAGCTGAGTAGTTCTTTTGGTATTTATTAGTGCTTCTTTTATTTCAATTTTATGCTGTGTAGAAAGCAAATGACAGTACAAAAGATTCAGAGCTGCTTAGCTGGAAAAGCAATGAAGGGAGGATAAGAGGAAAATGCCATCCAGGTGGAGATATCACAAAAGACAGGATTTGATGCTTCTTTTCCCAGGCATTGTGCTGAAAGTCATAATTCCTATGTTGACTTAAAAGTCCTTTGACATATGAAGAGACAGATCAAGCTGAAGTTTGGATGAAGTTTCAAATATCAGAGATTTCTTCTGATGGAAAACACCTCTGACTCAAACCAAGGCCAACTTTCAAGATAGAGACAACTTCAGAGTTAGATAAGGTTGTTCAGGGTCATATCCAGTCACATTTTGAGTATCTCTGAAGATGGAGATTCTACGGCCTCTCTTGACAACCTTTTCCAGTGTTGAGGTAACTCCTTGATTTAAACATTTATAGTGATGAAAACTCCAACATAACCCTTGACATGTCATTCCCACACATTGTTCATTACATTTGCTGTTAAACCTCATTTTTATTTATAGTTCAAATTTGTCTAGCTTCAACTTGCAAACACTCAGTCTTACTTTTATTTTGTCTGCAAAACTTTTTTATTCAAATTCTGTTTCTCACATTTACAAGAAATATATTTATAAACTATGATCATGTCACCCCTACTTATAAGCTGAATAGATCAAGTACCTTGAACATCTCATGATGAGGCATGTTTAATCCATTAGTCATCAGTAAGGCTTTTCTCTGAAACCTCTCTTGTTTTTCCACATCGTTTAGAATTTTGGCCATGAAAAGTTGATGCACTATTCAAGCAAGAATCGTAACTATCCCAAATAAAGAAATAATATAGGTATGCAGCTTTTTTAGCTTTTAAGTCAAATGCATCTTAATTCCAATATTAGAATCCAGAGACAATTTCTTTCAGGAGCTGAAACTGGTCAGTTTCCTGGACTCATTCTATGTACATTGTACTTTTCAAGAACACATTTGACTTTTTATGCAGTAGGGGGTACTTGTCATTGCATTTTGCAATCTAGCTTTCACTATGATGGATCAAAAATTCATACAAGGTCACTATAACAACAACAATAATAAATTCCATCACTGTATAAATCAGGAACGTCTACAGTAAAGTAGTGACATTCAATACACAGAGAAGCCATTTCAGAAACATTCACTAAATTTCATAAGCTTGTGATTAGAGTAAGGGAGCTGGAGCATTACTTTGAGATTCCAGGGGGAAGACTGGCATAAAAAAAAACTACAATCAAGGCAACAGTTACTCTTTTAACACATGTGCAGACAACTTTCCGAACAAAGTTCACTGATGCTCAGTCTTCTCTGGGGGCTGATTTATAGACTCAAACTGAAATTAAGCACAACTGTCAAGTCTGATAGTTAATCCAGAGTTAGGGGTGACAACAACATGCCAATAAGATTTTGCAGCCACATGGCTTGGACCTGATGATAGAAGAATGTGACAGAAGCTTCCAGTGCCAGGCAAGCAAACCTTGGCTTTTTCCAGGATCTGCGCTATTTTCTTTTGGGATATACTATGTCATTTTCACAGGCCAGGCCATTTTGAGATTGCTTCAGTTTTTCCAAATGTTTCTGTAGCAGACAGTGTGATCAGGAACAGAGAGCACTTATAAGTCTGACCCTCATCTGAAAACATATTCACAGTTCCCTCTGAATTTGGAACAAAAAAGTGCCTGATTGCTAAAATCTTCCCTGTATCACAAAGCCTGAAAGTGTCTTTGAGAAGTGGACATGAATTCTGAATATTTTTCCCAGGTCCCACTGGAGATATTTGAAGAGCCTAATTTTCATTACTACTGCCTGTGTCCACTTCTTATAAACTCCACCAGAAATCTGGAGAGCCCAGCAGCGCAGAAAATTGAGCCTCAGCCAGGCTCTGAAGAACTGACGCAATCAGGCTAAAAGTTTTTTTTTAAACAAGGCTTAACAATGACCCATAAAAGGAGCTCCCTTGTCTTTGAAATGTAGTTTCAGCAAACTCTCAGTCAATTAACAGTAAAATGCATTAAAAGTAAAATCACATTAAAAATATGATGTGTGGTTTGTTGTTGTGTTGTGGGGGTTTTTTGTGGTTTTTGTTTCTGGTTTGGTTTTTTGGGGGTTTTTTTTAATAACTGTGGCATACAAAGCAAACTTTTCTAATTTGGAAAATGTAACCCTGATTCCTCACTTATACTGTCTTCCACCACACACCCATACATACATTTAATTTAGTTTCTTACAGTTCAATACAGCTGGTAAATTTATTCTTGCAAATTGTCACTTGATGACATTTTTTAGCAGCAAAGCAGTTGGAAAGCTTATATCCCACTACAAAAAGTTAAGGGTAACCTCACTGTGTTGGATGCAATAAAAGCTCAGTTTAGTTCATACACTCTTTTACACAGATTGCTATTACTTTGAAAAGCTTCTGGCATTCTGCAGACAATAAGAAGGTCATAAAATCCCTTCCTTCCTGAAAACCATCCAGTTTAAAACTTTCTGTACAAGAGGAGAAATCTTCCTCGGCTCTACCTAATCTTCCCCAGAGGACAAATGTACTGTCATTTCAAACCTATTAGTGGGCACTTTTAGTGCAGATGGGGAATGCTGGGAGACAGTCAGCTTGACTACATGTAGCATCTTTCCCCAGCCAAAAAAAAACTTGTGACCCTGAGAAGACAGTTCAGAAGCATGAAACTGGGACTGATAACATCCGATGTCTGCAACTGAATAGCTCTTAAAGTCTTACGTGTTTGATTCCTGACAACCACCAACATTTCTAGAATCAGATTTTAGTATAAGGCTACAGAAATCTCGAACAGCAGCTGTGTTAATAAATTGTTTTGAATCTTGACACATGTGTCTAGATTTACTTTCTACTACACAGTTGAATGGATTTCCATATGCTAATATATTATTTTTGCGTACAGGAGAATCATCCCATGTAGTGTATTATATATAGTATACCTAACAGCCAGACATGAAGCCATATCATAAGGTTCCAAGGAATTTATAGGTAATGTTTGGGGTTTTTTGTTTGCTTGTTTGTTTTTATTTTTATTCGGAAGAGTCTATTTTTGGTCAGTTACATTTATTTGTAGACACACAAACAAAAGGCCAACACATTTCAGAGAATGTTAGGGAATCACAGAATCACAGAATATTAGGGATTGTAAGGGACCTCGAAAGATCATCTAGTCCAGTCCCCCTGCCGGACAGGAACCTAAATGACATCACATAGAAAGGCATCCAGGCAGGTTTTGAATGTCTCCAGAGAAGGAGACTTCACAACCTCCCTGGGCAGCCTGTTCCAGTGCTCCGTCACCCTCACTATGAAGAAGTTTCTTCTGAAGTTTAGGCAGAACCTCCTGTGTTCCAGCTTACACCCACTGCCCCTTGTCCTACCATTGGACATCAATACATATAAAGGCCAAGACATTTCTGCATATATCTGTATCATGAACTAGAAGTCTCTTTATAAAAAGTCCTCTGATTTCTGATACTTCTGGTTCTTGGTAGCTCAGGCATAGTTTAATTTTCTCCAGTGGAGTTACATTCTCTTACCCAAGCACTGAATTTTGGTGTAGTACAAGATCAGTACAACATCAGCTGTACTGTTTCAGCATCTTGTATCTGAAAGATTGTTGGCTGGATATTTATGTTGGGAAAAAATAAAGAGAAAATATGTCAATATGATTAGTTTTCAGTTCACTTTATCAAATGAGGCAAATTCTCAAACACTTTTATTTAAAATAAATAAATAGTATATTTTTTATAAATTTGTTCTTTGAAACATTTAATATTATGTTGAAACTCTATAGCCTATCACACTTTCAAAATAGATGATCCTAGTAGAAACAGCTCTTAAAATATGTGAATGCATGAATACATTGGTTAATTTTATATCAAATACATATAAACTTATGAAGGCTTTTGATTTATCATTAGTTGTTGTGTTTCTGTTCTTTCTTTTTGAAATCTGGTGGAATCATTAGAATCCTTGAGAAGCTCAACCTTCACAATACAAGTTTTTTTCTGGATAAAAGGTTGGAAATGTGAGGCAAATATAGTCCTCAAACTCAGAAACCACAAAAAATTAGAAGGGGAAAAAAACAAAACAAAACAAAACAAATCAAAGACCTTCTCCATGTCTTTAGATTGCACAGACTGTCTGGTTTGTAATCATGAGATTGTAGTGAAAGCAAATATTTCTCAGAAGAGACAGCATTTTGAATCTGTCACTTTTCACACCTATGTATTTACTTTAAATCAATGAAACTTTAACACTTTTTTCAATATTAAACTTTTTATCAGACTTGGTAGAAACTGGCTGGCAGGTTATCAGTCAAGAAAGTAGTCTGACAAACCAGCAGAATCACCTTTGTCTTTACCATGACCATCCTGACCAGTGACAATAATTTTACAGAATCATCCATAATTTTGCAAAGATTCGCAGTTTTTCAATGATGATGATAAATTTTACAAACATAATGATAAGCACTGTTGTTTGTCCACCACTTTTATTCCATCCCCTCCAGGGTATTCTGTCTGGACTGTGTTACAGTTTAAAATAAATAAATAAATAAATAAAAATCTATAAAATCTAACAGAGCATGATAACCTTGCTACAGGATTTTAAAAACCAATATATATTGCAAGGGTACAATTTTCTATAAAATTCCATATAATGGTTTAACAATTCTGTTGAAAGATGTCATTCTTTACTGCATTATGTTGCATCTCAGAATATCTTTTATACAACTCCACTCTTGTCCTTCTTTTAAATTCTGTTGTGCCAGAACAAAATAAAAGATTACCTCTATATGTCATCTTCCATCTGGTTAGTAAAAAATCATGATAGAAGCTACCTACCACCATGAATGTAACCATATCTGGTGTGAATGGTGTGCAGGGTCACCTTATATGAAAGTGTGTTAATAAATATTCTGCACATCTCAATGCATAGCGGCAGCTTCAGATAAAAATTATCTTAGCACAGCATTTGCTAAGTTGCCCCTCAGGATTCATGAAACCAAAACAAGTATGAGTTAAAAAAACCATCTTTCTGGAGTTATTTGGGTATTATGGATTTTTCCCTAGAGTAGGATGTGTAGTAAATGACCTGGTCTAATTGTTTCTGTATAAGTTCCATGTATTAACAGAATATGGATCCAATAGCCGAGTTTTCAAAATATTGTGGCCAGGATTAGTTTACAGTGGAAAAAGAAGTATTATTTACTACGTCTCCACTATCCATAAGACTGTTCAATTTCTCAGCAGGCTGGAAGTGGTGTTCCACATGTGTTCTGGTACTGTGTGGCCTGGCTTTGATCCTGATACAGGAACCAGCAAGGTTGTGCCTATATCCGCATTTTACTTGACATCAAGAGTGCACTTTTGAAATTAATGTTTTTATCATCTCCATGTACCAGGCTTAGTTTAGTGTCACCAAGCAGTCTCAAAGCACATGAGACTTTCCTTTAGAAAAAAAAAGAAAAAAAAGAAAAAAGAAAAAAGAAAAGAGTCAGAATATGCATAACTGGTCCTGGTCGGATCCAGTTACCCATAATGCATATGGTTTAACCATACAGTCACTCACATCAATTGTTTTTTCCTTGTAGATACACTTCTACTGCACTGCATGACTTTTAATGCAGATTTAGCTTCTGTAAAGTTTCTGTACACTCTAATGGTCTTTGATGTCAGAAGGATGGAGTTGAAATGCAATAGATCCTAAGACAGGATAATAGGTCTGTTCTGGACTGGAAATAAGTGCAATTCAGTGATCAAGGACCTCAGAGGAAGCAGAATGTGACTACATAAATTGCATTTATTTCTTTGGCCTTGGCAGATGCTGATCTGAAAGATATTTGTATTTCATCCTCCTGACTATGCCTTACTGTTAATTATGTAACTTACTAGTCAGGCTCATATTAATCATACTCTTAGAATAAGAACATTTTAATTATAGAAATTTGGAAATAGTGTTACATATTTTTGCAAACAATTTTTATTAGACTTGCTGCATAGCATTAAATACAACAAAAAGCAGATATTGCTTTGCTATAGTATTTTTTCTAAATATGCAGCATCCTAATGAACCGCTATGTTTTGTGATAACTGGCCAGTGGTTTACAGTTATCACTTATTTTTCTTCTTTTTAAAAACCTATACCTATTATTGTTTTCTAGCATTTGTCTTGTAAAAAACATGATGAAGTACCTGTTATTGGTACTCAATAAATAATAGGCATCCCTTCCCTTCCCTTCCCATCAAGTGCCCCAGTGAAGCTCTGCGTGTTGCTGCTGGGG
>NW_010293533.1:11261-47542 GCF_000700745.2 Antrostomus carolinensis
AAAAAAAAAGGCTTGTTATTTCTGTCCCAGGATCCAAACATTCACATACATTACATATGGATTCAGAGATTCAGACTGAGACTTCCAGAGCAGTTCAAACGATCAACTAAAGGCAAATATGGACCAAGACTGGGAAAATGATGTAAATATTGCCAACGTATATCTGAGCCACAGAATTTGTATGGCTCACCAGTTCCCAGTTGTATTTAGGGTCTTCATTACGGATGTCTTCTCTTCCCTTGAGTTTAATTGCTCCAGGCAATGGCTGGGAGAGGGGCTTTGGCATTTTAGTCAGGCATTTCTATCATACTCTTGGGATCCTCCCCATAGCATTGTCTTTCACTCTCAGCCCAAGATGCACAAAGCATTGATCCATATGCATTCTGGCCAACTCTAGCATGTTGTTTTACAACTTACAGTCAAAGAAATATTGGGATCATACCCCAAAGAGTGATCCACACTTGTCAGATATTGTCAAACTGAGAATGCAAACAAAAGCCCCTATGCTGTTTTGTCTTTTGGTTTTGTTTACATTTTTGTTTTTGTTTTTTAATTTCTCCTGCAAGGCAATGGTGGCTTAGTCATACACAGTTAGGTAGCAGAGCTTTCTATAGATAGGAAATACAACAGATGTTCAAACATATATTAGTTACTTTACCGTCCCTGATAAACAATTGTATTTTTATGTTAGCTTGGAAATCTGAAAAGAAACAATCAAATATAAGCTTTCCAAAATAGCTAAGTATGGATTCTTCCTAATATTTTGCAGGATGTTCAAGAATCATTTCACAGTGGGCAGAAAAGGAGGAGAAAAAGTTATAATTTTGTTCTATTAGGACCTGCATTTAAAGTTTAAGGTTTTTAATTTTCACAGCTTGAATGAACCAGTTATATGAAACATTAGCTACTTGCATTTCTATTTAGCCTTGTGACAATAAATACAGTCTTACTCTGCTTTACCTTACTTGTCTTGAAAGTAGTTGCATACCCTAAACCAGTTCACTATCTTCTTTTTATAGGCAATGAAAAAAGAAAAAAATAATTCCAGAAGGGGGTTCATCCAATCTTAAGTTGGATCCTTAAGATAACTTGTATGAATCAGGTGATTCTATGATTCTATGAATCACTTTCTGAAAGCAGCTTCTTGACAGAAGCGATCTTTGTCCCTAATGTGAAGACTCCTACTAATATGCTATGGTTGTAGTGAAATAAGACCTCCATGTCAAGATGCTGGACCAGAATAAGTCATAGAATCAGAGAATAATTGGTTGGAGTTCAACCAAACCTGTCCACTACTAAACCATATCTCTGAACACCTTGTCTACCTGTCCTTTAAATACTTCCAGGGATGGTAACTCCACCACTTCCCTAGGTAGCCTGCTCCGGTGCCTGATAACCTTTCATTGAATAAGTTTTTCCTGATACACAATCTGAACCTCCCCTGGTACAACTTGAGACCATTTCTTCTTGTCCTGTAACTTGCTGCTTGCAAGAAGAGACAAACACCCACGTTGCTACAACCTCCTTTCTGGTAGTTATAGACAGTGATAAGGTCTCGCTTTTCTTCAGACTAAACAACCCCAGTTCCCTCACCTAATCCTCATAGGGCTTGTTCTCCAGTCCTTTCACCATCTTCCTTGTCCTTCTCTGGACACACTCCAGCACCTCAATGTCTTTCTTGTAGTGAGGGAGCAATAAGTAATGTGGATACACAGAATAAAAAAAAAAAAAAAAATGGATCCTGTCCCAGGGAATTAAAAAAAATTGTCAACAGACATCCATTTAGACATTAAACAGAAAGCTGAAACTCAATTTGATTGACACAATAGAAGTACAACATGTATATGATAGATGGATAACACCTTTGTGAGGATCAGATAGATGTAATACAACTAGATGTAGCAGACAGACAGATATAGATATTTGAAAGGACCAAGAGGTACAGGTAGACAACTAATTAAAGTAGATGGACAGCCAGATAGTTAAAGAAAGAATAAGGATGTGACAAACAGACAGGTAGCTAGAAAGGACTTAAGTATAACTCTTCATATCACTGGTTTATATTCATCAGCAAAATAGCATCCCATCTTAAAAGAAAGAAGAGCTATTCCTTTTTTGTTCTGTAAAGTTAATCTAGATCATCTGTTTACAGGAACCTTGAATCTTGCATTCATTCTTAGCTGGTAAAATTACATTGGCTTCACAATTACTCCAAAGATGAATTTAGCCCAGTTATGCAGTGTTCAAAATCAGAAGTTTCTGGTTTGCATGAGCATGACACCAGATGAGCCAATGTGATGATGATGGGGAAGGACAAAAAAGGTAGTACACTGTGAAGCCCCTCTTAGAGGTTGTTCAATTAAGTTTTCATTTCACAGTAATATTTTTTCTTTAAATAAATCTGAGTTATCTTTATACCTCTAAGCTCAATAGTTTTCTGCATTAGCTTGGTATGCATATCAAAATGTGCACTATTTCTTAAATTGGTAGATAGGGCAGATTTGCCGTTAACATTTATGCATTTAAGCTTCATAGTCATGTGCTTAGAATACATTTATCCTTCAAAGATTCGTACGGCTTTCAGCTTGTAATTTATTGCTGGGTATATTAGGTACACTGAGTCCTTCTGATTCACAGCTTTCTAATCGGCTATTTAGAGTTTACACCAAGCAGAAAATCAATGTATTCAATATGTAGTAGCTCTCTCGTTAACTCTAGTCATTTGCTTAAAGAGTAATGTTGAGCTGATAATTGAAATATGGTCTAAAACATACATTTTAATTTAAAATAAAAAAATTCTTGAAATATTATTAATTTAATCTTTTTTTTCTCTTTTCTCTCTCCCCATGTAAAGGGTATATTTATTTCAGTCCCTGCTTTGGGATCCTGATTCCATGGCTGACTAGGATTTCAGAATAATAACATCTTTTATTTCTTATAGCATCCTACAGAAATCTTGAAACACTTTATAAACATTCTGTTTAAAAGCTGCCTCTTCTAGGGTATGAAATATAGCATTTAGCAGCATCCAGGAACATCTTACAGTGTTTCAACACAGGATATAACAAATATTTGATCCAATGGAAGAGTAGAAATGGGATTTATAAAAGACTGATTGCACAGAAATTTGGCTTATGCAGGTGTTTTATTTGTTTGTTTGGTTGGGATTTTTTGTGATTTTTTAAATTTTGATTTTTTTTGTTTGTTTTGTTTGTTTTAAATGTCATAGGCCTCTTAAAAACAAAGAAATAATAATAAAAAAGGATGAAGGATGTCCTGAAAGTCAAGAATAAATATTAAAACATCTAATATGTTCAGATTGCTTAAATTTGTCTTGAGCTATTAGTGTTTCAATAATTTACACATAAATATATTGAGTTTTTGAGTAAAAAATACAGTGAAACTGTAGGATTGGGTTCCAATGTGATACAAACTGGCACGGTTCCTTTGAAAATAAATGAACAATACTGTTTTGCAGCAAATCAGAAGTTAATTCAATTTTATTCTGACTTGTTGCCTAAAGTCATGCTTATAAATACTTCATTTTAGAAGCTGAAAGCAGCAATTTAGGAGCCAAATTAAAAACTAAAAATCTAGCTACAGACAGACAGATTTGAAAATAGGGTTTATATCTAGGTAGAAAATAAAAGGAAGCAAATGTATAGAAATAAGTGTAGGTATAGCTGTAGGTATAGTATAAGTATGCATTCCTCTTTATTTTTATTTTTGTTATCTAACAACAATTCGTACTTATCTCTGTGGATACATGTGAGATTACAGCTTGATTGTACAATGTTTGCTACATTAACCAGAACAGTCAGATCACTGACAGTTCCACTGTAATTCACCGTTACACAACTGCTTCAGGGGAGTCGGAGTATAACTGCCCAGAAAAAAAGAAAAAAAGAAGAAAAAAAATATTTTAACTTATTATTTTACTGTGCTTTCATATTTGAAGACCTTTTTGAAGAAAACTAATATTTTCAAGTTGGTCAAGTTTCAGAATTTTGACTGCACATTTTATAATTTATGTTATTTTTATGTTTTCCACGAATTCATATTTACTTTATTAGAAAAAAAGGTTATCAGCATTTTTATAAATGAAAATGATCTGAAAAAATAATACAGAGTTTTGCTCAGAAATGTTTGGTTTTTATTTTGTTTTATTTTATTTTTCTAAAGGGGTATATTCATTTCTTCTCCCAGTATATTTCTTACCTCAACAGAAATGTGTTAGTGTTTCCCAGTTAGCTGCTACCTTAAGCTTTCACTTAGATATTAACTGTGCCTGAGGACTAGTTCTGATCAATATTTTACATTCCATAAATACACACTATTTTTAGATTTATTTGGTCAGTTTACTGGTCTGTTATTTTCTTTTTCTTTACCTTCTTTTTCCCTGTGAAATGACATACACCTTACAGCGATATTTCCAGAGAAAAGCCTACTCTACTGCCTCCTTTTCTGTTCCCTCTGCCTTCCAGACTTGTAGCCTTTTACTTTCTTTTCTTGCAAAGAGCATCCTGAACTCCAGAAACTGAGCTTTCCCCCTTGCCGCTGAGGTCCTGACACTCAATCTGCATAGCTGTTATCTGTCCTGCACAGAAGGAGGGAGGGGGAGATGTGAAAGACTATTTGTTGCAGTTCAAAGTCAGGTTTCTTTTATGTTTTGTTTCTCTTTTATCTCCCCCTCTTTTTTTTTTTTTTTTTTTTTTTTTTTTTTTTTTTTTAATTCTCCTCTCCCCTCCCCAAGATAGAAGTAGAAAGGACAAGTGGCTTTGATTAGCATTTAAAATGTTGTCAATTTTTAACAAAAGTGTAACATCCAACCATCAACTTTGTATAAACTGGAGACAAGATTGCAAAAGGAATGCTAATATCTATGGCAGGTTTTGGCTGGACTGCCCTTCTGTTAACTTCCCATGTTATTAATTTGTTGTGTCAGCCCATATTAATAGTTTTCCAAAGCCTGCACTGGCTAGAGTATTGGCCTTAAGGAGCCAGAGTACGTAAGTGTTTGTTGTTACTGATATTATTTAGTTGCACACAATGCTTTGAGGTCTGGGTCCTTCAGCACTGTATATTCGGCAGACCCAAATCTTACCAGATGATGTTTCCCCAAAAGGGGCTTTTCATTTAAGTGTTAAATGAGAGACAAGAAGTGAGGATGGCAAAGGGAGAAGGTGGAGAAGTAGCAGGTGAGATAATTCTACATGACATGAGTGAGTTACATAAAGAGATTACCCTTTTCTACAAGCACATGCAACTGGCTGCGTAAGTGCTTTAGATGGATTTCTAACAAGCCTTTGCTGTGTAGAGTGAAGGAAGAATTTTAAAGAAGTGGTGACATGGCTTTGTAGGTATTCATGAAGATGTTCCCTATGCACAGAGGGAGGAAATTGTAAATACGGTGTGGGAAAATTCGAGCAGCGGAGCAGCAAAGGTTGACAGTGCTGGCACTGCACTGAATATTCCATTATGCTTCGAATATTCATTTTGTTATTGAGCTCGATGTGAAAAATCACAGGGTAAATTGCCTTTTTCTGACTGAATTACCTTTATACTTGCCAGGAGTCTTTCTAATATGTGAAATAGTCATGTAGATTCACAGAAATTTCTCTTTAAAATTAACCAGAGACAAATATTTTGCAATGTACACAAAATACATCTTTCTTTTGCTCATGAAATTATATTAGTTGGCAATGCAGGTCATTTAATAGTAAGTGGGGGAAGCAGGATCAAATTAGTGTAATGTTCTATAGGAAAGCTATCAATGAGACTTCAGCTTTCCCGAAGCTTATTCTGAACATTAAAATCAACAACTAAAGTTTTACCTGACTGAACAATTCATCACAGGGATATCATTATCACCTCTGTGATATGTCTCTGTGTGTGTATGCATATGCATTTATACGCAATACATTGTTTCTGTAAATAAGTTGCCCTGAGATGATTGAAATGCAGTCAGTGGTGGGATGCAACACAGTGACTGTTTAATGGTACAGATCACTGCTGTTAGGAGAAGGAGCAGAGAATAATTCTGTATCTAACTGAAAGATGAAGGATGAAAGGCCCAATCCCGCGATCACAGAGGCCCATGAAGACACTATCTAGGTCTCTCTTTATTTTTCCTTGCCAAAGATGCTGTACCTGCCTGAGTTGGAAGCTCAGATTATTGTAATACAGATCAGATATCAAATGAAGTTAAGAAAATTGACTCATCTGAATATATAGACTACAATATTCTCTATGCAGTGTTTAAAGGACAGAGTTACTCGTACTACCCAATGTACAGTTTTCATATGTATGCATACACACCCTGGCTATGAAAATCTGTGTACCTGTCTAGATGAAGCATGCATACATGTCAGACTTTCTCACACAAGAGAAAAAAAAAAAAAAAAGTCATGAAATTTGATCATCTCCATATTTAAGGTTACTCTAAGCACTCAGCACTCTGCAAATAACAAGGTACTTTAATAACCTGCTTGTACTTTAGTCTCATTTAATATAAAACCTGTGAAAGATTATTCCTGAAGTCATTATCTTTAACTGTTGAGAACATAGATCATGCCTAAGTGACTGAAGTGCCATGAGAACTCTCAATGGGACACTGCTGAAGATCTGATATATGTCTTTCAGTCTCCACCGAAGTCAAATGACATGCAGGAGAAGAGCAATGATAACTTTGAAGAATGAAATGTGTTCTACAGGCAGCAAGGATCATGAGCCTACGGCAAGCTCGGGATGACTGAACAATAGAATGTATAACAGTACTGATTTCTGAATAGTTTTAATGAAACATTATGGGTGACTTGTTCTACTTATTAATCCTGTTTGCTTTGTAGATTGACTTCAGGGGTGGTAGCGAACTGCTTCCTTGTGCTTTGTGTAGGGAGCAGAAACCCAAATGACTATAAAGGGTTGCTCAGCTTTTCTTGATCCTGTTCAAGTGGAAATGCCCTGAGATAGCTGACTCTGAGTCTAGCCAAATTTGTCTGAAGGATCTGAAATATGGAGAGTACAAAATTTACAAGCAACAGAACAGAGAATTCATATTTTAATGTGAAGAATTTAAAACTCAGTAAGTTTGAGAGCCAGAATGCAGGGGGTAAGGATGCTTAGGAATGTGAAAGGAAGGTCTATCATAAAAAGAGACGTATTGACTGCATTATTTGATCTCTGGGACAGCTTGCAATTCATATGCAAGAATCATGGCATAATTGATATAATACTGGTCACCTGGGTTAAGGAAGATGTTTGGTATAAATTCCAGGAACACCTTGTGGACAACCTATGTCCTTTGCTGTGGTAAAATAAAAGAAACATTCATAGTTGTTTATCTGCAATGGAAAAAACTCATCAGATAAGATCCCACCACAGCCACTCACTCAGAGGGTGGTGCTTGACAAGGACAGTGTCCTTGAGGATCTTTAAAAAAATTGAAAATAAAATAAAATTAAGTTGAGTAAAATCTTGTATTATTCCCAAGTTTGTTAGGGAAATAATGATTTTTGACCCTTGACTTCATCTGTAATAACTGCAAAAGGTGCTGAAGACCCCAAGTTCTGACTTCTGTGTTTGGCTCTTCTGCGGCTCCTATCCCGACTCTTGATTAGAGATTGTAAAATTATTTGATGGATATATTATTCTCTGAAGATATAGCCCTTTTTTTTTTTTTTTTTTTTTTTTTTGTCAGAAATGATGCATTATCTGCAATGTTGTAAACTTTTGTGTCTAAATACCTGACATATGCATCCAATGAGCAAGTTTTGGCTCTTTGGAAAACAATGGCTGCCAATGTCTCATTCTCTTTGCTTTTTCACTACATGTTGTTAAGATGCATGAATAGTCAAAGACACTGATTATTCCTTATATGTCTGTAGGTGTCAGTTGAAGGATTTCTTTCTTTCTTTCTTAAAAGAGATTTAAAAAAGAAATTAATGTCATTTAATTATGGTTGGATTTCAGCTGGTGGCCTTGGAAGTGATGGCTTACAGAAGAGTCACAAATAACTTCTGCAAGAATTACCAAAGTAATTTCTGTAAGATTAGTTATGAAGGAGGTAATATTTAATGATCATAACCTTTCTTTCTGTCACCAAAAGCCCAAGAATCAGGCATATATAGTAATTCAGATGAAAAACATCCCATTCCACAATTATTTGTTTCAAAAACTCTCTTTGATAGAAACAATTAAAAAGAGTATCTAACATAGAAGCATAAATCTACCTGAATTTGGAAATTAGAAGGACATGAATTTAGTATTGAAAAATGAAATGAAAATTGAATTCCTATTCCAATCATTAGTTGTTGATGATTTCAGTTTAGTTTCAAAAAGTCTTGAAGGTCTCAGACAGCCTAATCCATTTCTCAGCTGCATTAATGAAACACTTTTACATCTCTATATATCTCATACCCTTTCTACTTAGACAAGTAGAATGTGCAATACTTTGGAATATACAGAGAGCAATCTAAAAGCATTAATAACAAAGGAAAATAAATCTTACTGTTTCAGTTAGTCTTTGTTTGCTAGAGATTGTCGTGTATAGATGAGATCTTGAGACATAAAGATCAAATCTTCTTCTCAGCTTCTCTGGAATTACAAATTTGCTAGCTGAGACATAGGATTAGGAACACAGAAACCTGGGACGTATTCCCCACCTAGTTATTTTCTTGCTGTGCATAGTCCAACAAATCACTTAATCTCTTTCTACCTCATTTTAGCCATCTGTAATTATTATTATTAAGCAGATATTAAAAATGCCCAGAGCTGCTGATCCTGATAAGAGTCCTGTTGTTTTCTGTAGTGTACAAAGATTTGGTAAGTGACACTTCTTGAGGAGTTTACTAGTTAAAAGCATGCCAAAGCAATGCCCAGGGGAGGAATGCTGTAATGCCTTTAAGCTATTCATAGATCTCTAAATGCATCAGGTTCTATACAGATACAAAGCATTAATATGCACACTGGAATGTATGTGCATAGCCATAGATAGAGCATATCATATTGTTCATAAAACACACACACATACATATATACACATATCATCCTCCTCATGTTTTCTGAACACATTTCTCCAATTGCATATAAATTTTATCCTTGTTCTGTAATAATATGACAGTTAATGGATTGCCATAAATAAACCAGGAACAGGGATTGGTGCATAAAGTTGTCGTAGCTTCATACAAGATCTGACCTTGGAACAAAGAATACTTTACATCCGTGATGATTCTATCTGCTGTTGATGAATCACAATTCCTTCTTATGTTTAATCACTGCTGGCAGTAACAGCTGACAGCTAGTTAAGAAGAAAAAAGTCCTCAGCAACTAAATTGTTTCCTACAGAAGAAAATAAAACTCTTTATATATGACTGGCTTTGCATACAGACAGTGATCAGAAGGATGTTCTGCAGATTTTTATATACTAAATAAATACTTTTATGTTTTTTTCCCTTTAAATATAGTCATATTTATTTACTAATTTTCACTTGTCTCTACAATTTCAGTACTGGCTTTGGAGATTTTTTGATTTTTTGATTAGCTATTTGAGCCTTTTTACTCAAGCCAAGGAGTTGAATTTATTTGTAAACTTTAATGAGAGAATATTTTTTTTTCTTTTTTATTTGAAGAAAATGGGAATTCATAGAGATACTTTTGTTTTCTCAATTCACTATATTGTTGATGAGCAGTCAGTTTTCAGAGTTGATGAAAGGAAGCTGTTAATATCAAAGGCTATGTTGTGTTTGATTTTTTTTTTTTTTTTAATCATTATATCCTTGTGCATCAATTCACTCCTATTATTGGCCCACAGAAATCAGTGGGACGAGAGGACTGCAAACTTTATTTCGCATGATCAACAGCTATAACAATTGGGTCTGTATTATCAGATTATGTCTCTCAGTCGGAGAATTAGATTTATTTTGCACAGGCTTCATGTGTGCATTGTTTATGTGATGAGGGCAATTATTAAATATCTGGAATATGCAGTACTTACAGCATGGAAAAATCCTGCAGGATTTTTCATCACAAAAGGGTTTAAGAAAAAAGCAAAGGAGAGACTGTGTATTGCTTAGTTAATTCCTATTTAGCAGTAAGATGATGGAATTTGGGGCTGAATATGGGGCTGTACGATGAAGTCAATGTGTGGTTGAACTGCTTAGTGCTGCTGTGAATGACATAGTGGCTGTTTACCTGACATTTATTCTCATTTTGGAAAACAGACTGCAACCCTCCAAAAGTCACATTCTATAAAGGAAAGTCACATAGACAACAAAATATTCTGTCTATTCCTTAAGCTTTTTTGCATGCCCCTAAATACAGTGCTTGCTAGGTTGAGTACCACACAGTCATAATAAAACTGTAGGGCCTTTGGAGCAGAACTGTCATACATGCAGACAGGTCAGTCTGGTAAGTACTTGTAGTTTTCTACAGGGGTAGCTGTTCATGCATAAATAACTTTTCTCCCTACAGAGGAAATAATAAAGAACTCCCTCTAACCCCACATTTTCATCTCCCCATCAAAACTCAGTAACAAAAGTGTTTTTAAAAGCAATGACGTGGTATGCAGGTACTGAAGTTCAAGGGAAAATGTTCTAATTCTGGGGTTATTTAGAAGACATGGAGAAGCAGTAATATTGAATTAATTCATGTACTTAGTTCTATAAAGTTGATTGAAAAAAACCAAAACAAACCAAAACAAAAAACCCCCACAAACTGGCACATGGAAAAGACTATAAAAGAAGATGTCACTTTAATAAAGATGGCAATCTGCATCAACATTCTTAAAAGTGTAAACTGAACCAAAACAAACATAAACTAAACTAAAATATGTTTTTGCATTCATTTAAACCCTTGGAATAATTAGTTATTGGATAAATTTACCTAGAGTCCTAGTTTCTCCAGCTTTTAAAGATGTAAAAATTTAAGTTAAATCCTATTCTTAAAATGCCCTTAAAATAGGAAGTCATTGGTGAAATGCGTTTTTCTCTTTGTGAAAATCAGGCACAATAGCTTAAAATGACCTGAAGTCTGCTAACCTGAGAATCATTCCTTTTGCTATGAATGAGTATAGCAAAAGCAATTCAGAGGGTTTTTTTAAATGTTTATTGTGCTATATTTTTAATTTTTAACATTTCTGTTAAAGATAAATGAACAATAACATAAAAAATTTGAATAAGTTTTGTCTACTTCCACATTTTCATTTTTTTAATATGGTATATATTTTCTGAAACTCATGAACTTTCATACCCATAGATATCAGGCAGGTCTACCAACAAGCCTAACAAAAGACACTGAATGCATTCTTGTTGATGATAACGCTCTTCTTATCAGGAAGTAAAAAAAAAACAAAAAAACAACCATCTCCTGTTGCATGAGAAGTGTGTAATACAAACACCATGGATGTATGTGTGTGTGCACTACATAAACATACATATGTGTACATCTGATACTAATAATTTTCTTGTTCTTTTCTAATATTACTACTACTACTACTACTACTACTACTAAAAGGTTCTTCTTTGATGTTAAACATGTACTAAATATTTGCAGCTGTTTCCAAGAAGACTAGATAGGTCTGACCACTGGATAAGGTACGTGAGTTAATTGTGCATTTAATGGCAACAAGAGTTTTACAGATAAACCAGTAAACATTATCCATTAGATTTCCTAAGTGAAGTGCAAGGTGGATATGGGTGCTAACAAAAGAAGCCCAAATAGGAATTTTTTTCTCCAATTAGTTATAGTACTTACCTCCATCTTCTGCCACTTTTGGAGCCAGGTTACCGAATAACTGGGAAGCTTTTATACAGATCAGAACATTGGTAGATGTAAAAGCTGCACTACTGGCCTCTAGTGAAGGTCAACAACACCCTACAATGGCAATAACAGGATTAAAGAGATTTGATTCGTTGTGTCTTTGCAAACAGGTCATTGATAAGAAACACATCTGAACAAAAACCTTAATTAATTTCAGATTTGTAACTCCTTAAATAAAATGGAAAAAAAAGAGGCAAGATAAAGAAGGAAGGAAGGAAGGAAGGAAGGAAGGAAGGAAGGAAGGAAGGAAGGAAGGAAGGAAGGAAGGAAGGAAGGAAGGGAATGAAAGAAAATTAGAGAGAAAAAGAAAGAGAGAAAGAGAGAGAAAGAGAGAAAGAAAGATAAATTTATCCTAAAATAAATGCTAAAGTAAAGCTGAATTTCTATGTTTTAGTACATTATTTCTCATAATTTCACCCAAAATGATATCTTGAAAAAATTATTCTTATTAATGTTCTCTTCATTTCTGCAGGGGGCATAAAAATAACTGATGAGTGTGAGAATATAAACCGTATGGTTAGTGAGGCAGAGGTGATAATTAGAACATGCTGTACTACGCAGTAAACAAAGCTATTATGAACGATAGAGTTCTTTATAGAGTATTTAAAAGGGGAATGGAAATAATATACTTTCCTCTGACTGGCTTAAAAGCTCAGTCTGTAACTACCAGGAAAAATAATAAAAAGAAAGAAGAAGGAGATTTAGAGTTAATCACTCAAAGGGTTGATTTCTTGTTAAAAACAACTGCAAATATTATCAATACTTATTAGATTCTATACCAATTTATGTATAGCATATTATTTGTTTCTCATTTAGTCATATATTTGGAGAGGATAAATCATGTCACAACTGCAAATACAAGGCTGTAGAAGAAAAATACTATATATTTATTTTCCTAGTAGTATTATCTGTTCGTCACTGTATGTGTTTTTGTGTCCTATGAAAAAGACTCACACTTTCTAAAGGCAAGTGGAATTTATTGGGTACAAGAGGTAAATCCAACCCAGAATTTCATCTTGCAAGGTTTTTAAGGACACAAAATTCTTCTCCTCTGATTGTGAAAACTAAACAGATATTTGATATTGATGTTATCACTATCAAAATAATCTCAACCACAACTACATTACAATACCTCTACACACTTTTGATGTCTTTAAGGGTATGCAACTGTTAAAATACCTGCTATGAAATAAGAAACCCATTCTGGGATTAAAAGCCCTAGAGTTCTACACTGTCTTGAAATACCCCTTAGACTGAATCATAAAAAAAAAAAAAAAAAAAAAAAAGGCAAAGCAAAGCAAAACAAATCAAAACAAAACAAAACTAATCAAATGCTGGTTTTTTTTAATATAATGTTCAAAATGATGTATACGTCTCTTACCTGTTTGAGGTCTGTCCCATGTTTTTTCTTCTTCTTTTTAAAAGAAAAATCCTAAAAGTAAAAGCATGAGTCAAGATGAGTCAGCATGAGCTTAAGAGCCAAGATGATCTTACTGTCACTTTAATAGAGATGAATGCTTTTTGGACAAAACCCAGAGAATGAATGCACACACATTACTGTGCTACACCAGTTCTGCAATAGAAAGCTTTGACCTTCTCGAGTCATTATTTGAGAAAGGAGACGTTGGTGCTTTCTCAATACGTATACACACTGAATTAGAGATTCTGGTGTTATGTTTACCATCTTGTTGCTTCCTGCATAGACAGTGAATGCACAGATTCTGCATCCCATATATGGTTGGAAATTCCTTTGTAAGTGGAGTGCAGATGAGAAGAATATATTTAAAGAGCTTGAGAACAGTCAGGTATATCATGGAAGAGGAACATAGAATACAATAGGCTGCATGAGGGAAAGAAGTTCAATTGACTGAGTCTTGTATCAAATTTCAAATCTTAATAAGGAATGTCCCCTTGTACTGGGCACTGGTGAGGCTGTACCTTGAATACTGTGCTCAGTTCTGGGTCCCTCACTGCAAGAAAGATATAGAAGTTCTGTAGCATGTCCAAAGAAGAGCAACAAAGCTGTTGAAGGGCCTAGAGCACAAGTCTTATAAGGAACAGCTGAGGCAACTGGCGTTGTTTATCTTGGAGAACAGAAGGCTGAAGGGAGACCTTACCATTGTCTACAGCTACCTTAAGGGATGTTGTAGAAAGGTGGGTCTCAGTCTCAGTTTCATTCTCTTCTCCCAAGTAACAAGTGATAGGACAAGAGGGAACAGCCTCACGTTATGCCAGGAAAGGTTTAGATTGGATGTTAGGAGAGATTTTTTCACTAAGAGGATTCTTAAGCATTAGAACAGGCTGCTCAGGCAAGTGGTGGAGTCAACTGTCCTTGGAGATTTTTAAAATACATGTAAATGTATTGCTTAGGGACATGGTTTAGTGGTTGACTTGGCGGTGTTAGGTTTATGGTTTGACTTAATGATCTTAAAGGTCTTTTCCAACAAAAATGATTCTATGATTCTAATACACTGTTACTGAGAAATAGTCACTAGCTGGAAAAAAGATCTTCCACTAGACCAGGTTGCTCAAAGCCTCATCCAGCCTGTCCTTGAACACTTCCACGGAGTGGGCAGCCACAGCTTCTCTGGGCAACTTGTTCCAGTATCTCACCACCCTGACAGTAAAGAATTTCTTCTACAAATCTGACTAGAGATGTGTATAATGCACAGAATGACACAGTTAATGTGATCAAAAGTAGTATAATCACTGTAGACAAAATTGTACGGCAATAAGTATATAAAATTTCAGTCACTGTGTTAAGAAATGGCAGCTAGGAAAAAAAAAAAAAAAGACTGATTATAGCCTCATGTACTTTTTATCCTATTTAATGCAAGAAATCATGATTACTTCTTTAAAAAGATGGACAAAGTGTGGATCACAAAAAACACAAGTTTGCTGTCAGAAACTTGTGGTGCATTGGGATGGGAATATTTCAAGGAAAATTTGGTTCCAGTATTGAATTTTGAGTCCTCAGCAAACAAGTCAATGTGGATAAATAAAATATCAGCAAAGACCAACTTACTGATGTCTTGTTGTTAAAAATAAATAAATAAATAAAGAAAGAAATCCTCTACAAGGTAGTTTCTCTCTCGTCACTTCTAGAAAGCTTTGGTTTTGGAGAAAGCATTAAAAAACATAAACTAAAATATATGTTTCCACCCTTGTAGTACATAATTAAACTAAGATCCTTAAGATTTTTACTGCAAGTACATTACATCTGTTGTCTTTATTACCATTCAACTAACTGTCATAAACCAGTGAAGAAGTATTTTGAACAGTATTCCCAGAAGGAACTTTCATTCTTAGTTTCTTCACTTTTCCCATGAAGTTCTTGTTTGTTATTTCCTTTAGCCTTTCTCCTGCCTTTTCACCTCTCAAGGTTTTGCTTTGCTCTTCCATTGTGACTGTGAACTAAATAACTTTGCAAAAGCAGATCCACAAAAGCTGTGAAACAGAGAGAGCTCCCCTAAAGTTAACACACACATTTCTGACCAAAAGTAGCCACTTGAAATAGAGAGATGGTTGAAACTTGTATTTCTGCAAAAGTAGAGGCACTTCCCCTATGGCTACATGTGACTTCCAGCCTTCACTCAAGATTTAGATCCCAGAACCTCCTCCTCTTCAGAAATGAAAGTAGGGTAAATTAAATATATGACCTGTAGAGAAGCGCATTTTTAGTGAATAATCTATATATGGAGATCAAAAGACTGAACAGGACATAGGAGACACAAACTTGCTTCCTTCTGCAAGGATTCAAGACAATCTCATTAAGAACAATAAACAAATAATCTCATTAAGAATAAGTAAATCGAAACACTAGAGCTATGGACTGTTTTGAGAGAGAAATAACTCATACAGAAGACTGGGCTTTAAACACATGAAGAAAGGCCATTTTGTATGAATTGCTAATAGTTACTGTATAAATGAACTTCATGGTTTTAAAAGAACATTCATATAAAATACTTAACTCACAAAATCCTGTTTGAGTTTTGGTGTTTTGAAACATATGCATAAGTTTGGCCTCCAAGTAACATGTAACAGGGAGCATTGCTTTCTTTTACACAGAATAGAGGGCAAGGTGGTTCTACCTCTTTGGCTCAGGGACTTGAATTCACGTGTTCTCTTTCCTAGGAGATAATTCTAACTATTGTGATATTGGATATCCTTGGGTACATATTCTTTGACTTTCTTTCTTGAAGTTATTCCACTTTGCAAGAGAAAATTAAATATTCATCAAACCTGACAGAAAGAATGAATAAGCAACATTCCTTTGTCTGTTGGGTTGGGTAGTCATGTGGGAGAAGAACACATGGGTTCCTGTCCCTGTTCCAATAAATACTTAATACATACCAGTGTATAACTCTGGGAGCAAGTTCTTCACACAAGATAGGTAGAGATATCCCTGTTTTGTGAATCTCTGGAGGATTTAGGCATAAAATAGACATCTCACTCTGTCAAAACTGGAGTTCTTGGTATGCTTAGAGCAGAACTTTATATACCAAGGGAACCTCTGTCAGAAATACTCCTGAGTTTACAGTGCAGCAGCTTTGAAAATCTGAACTTTAATAATGGGATTCCGAGATCTAAGTAGACCTAATCCTAAATGCTGTTTTCATTATCTGGTATTTTTATTAACTTTATTTTCTTAGAAGACACACAAAGTTTGTGCTGGATTGAGGAGCTGAACAAAATAGGGTAGCTATTGAGCAAAAATCTGTTAGGATGCACAGTTGCCTTCTTACGTGTCCAAAGCATGTAACTGGAAGGAAGAACAATAACATTAGTATATTTTGACAAGCAATTTTCCCTATTCCACTGTCTAGGAAGAAATCTCCATTACAGTCTGAGATGGAACCTGCTCACGCAGCTGAACGCCCAGGGTTTTGCAGTTGTAGCTACAGCCATGTGCACGTGAGAAGATGGCCAATTGTCTTTCTGTTTGCAGGAGATATTTAATGGTTTTGCTACCAAACATCACAGAAGGTCAGGAGGGAGATGAATGGTGATAAAATAACAAGGAAAATTGTTCTAACAAAGCATCTGTGAGCAACTGCTTGATCAAAATGACAGACATCAATCAGAATAATAACTTCAAATATGAGATTTTCAATTAGCCAGGGAACATAAATAAATGCGTCTGGAAAATAAGCATAAGGGATTTGGGAAGGAGACAGCACATACATAACAAAAGAAAGAGAGCGAGGCAGCAGGAAGAAAAACGGACTCATATACACAAAGAAATGTGCACAGAAGCAGACTCACAAACAGGTCTGCTGGGAGATACACAGATAAACAGAAGTATTACAAATATTGTCTCTAGCTTGCACAAAGAAAATTCTTGCTAGAGTTTTCCAAAGATCTTATACTGCACTTCACATTGAAAGGTTAAATAAAAATAAATAATAATAATAATTCAACCTTTCTTCTACACATCCCCTCCCCTTTCGAAATATTCTGTAACACAAAATTCTTTGTAGGAAACATTTATTAGAAGTATAATCAAAGGGAAAAACAGTGCCTTTTTTCCCATTTCCTTACCTCTAATGTTATTTGCATCAGTGGAAAATGGTTGTAAAATGCAGTCCGATCAGAATTACAATATTTCACTTCCACTTTGCACAAGATGATGAGCAATGAGGACTTGTTACAAATCACAAACAAACAAACAAAAAAATAAAGACACCATCTCCATCTCAGGAAAATCTTGATTTTCAGGTTATTGAAAGGTGCAGGATATGCTGGGGAAGTGTTATTATGTACAGATCTAATTCTTAAACTGTCATCATGGTTAATGCTGGGATAGATGGAGTTTTGGTCTAACATGGCATGGCCACTGTAATGTTTTCACAAACAACTTTAACCTAACATGGGGGCTTCAAGAATATTGGCAAATAAGACAAAAACTCTGTACTTTTCCTCCTGAAAACCTTTCTACTGTGACCTTGTTTTATTTGGCTTCACGATAAGTTTCCAAAAGCTGAATGGAGTTTTGAAACATACCAAAAACTTTAGGGATGAGGATTAGAAAACAAGTGAAATCAAAAGTCTGAAAAAAAATACAGGAGGAAAGTAGGTCCCAGATCCTGCTAAAAAAACTGAAGGACTCAATTAACAAGCCTTCCTGTACAACTCAAGACCTGCATTGTTCATGCTGCTGTAGCAGTAACATAATGAACATATCATGGAGAGGTGGGTAGAAAGGAAAAGAGTCAGTGTTATCCATTGTCAAGTTTTCAGAGAGATATAAGATTTCTTCATGAAATTGATACTTATTTCAGGAATAGCAAGGCTGGAGTCTTGATTCAGCATTCAGAGAAGCACACTGGCTATTACCAATGTCTTAAGACAAAGATGCATGAGATTTTTAAAAGGCCAGGTGAAGAAGGATCTCCTTTGTGTCCCATTCAAGGTTTTGATAACCTTTAATTTGCAAAAGAAATTCTGACAGAGGCAAACTTAGACCACATGTGTGCTACAGATGACTAAATATGCAAAATTTTATATCATAAACATCATTGAATATGTGTGTATTAAAAATAGTGGAAAACTGAAATGTTTTATGACACAGGCCATCTTCAAAGTGCAAGGGACAAGAAAGAGGTGGTGAAAATTGCCACAGCTGCTTCTTGCAGTTTCTCTTGTGCCTTCTAAATACCCATTTTTTGAAAAACATTCTGGGGATTCCAAAGACTGAACAGAGCCTGATCCAAGAGCAAGGGCCCTACAGAATGTAAAGATATGAAGCCTGATGACAGCTGAGAAATATACCCAGAAAATAAAAAATAGGAGAGAAAGAAAAGGCTAGGCCTGTCAGTAGAACACTGCAAGAAGTATTTGGATATGAGTAGTAAATCATTATCATTTGTTGAATGACAGCTTGTATGAATTGAACTGCTGTCAGTCAAACATGCAGTGGACAAGTCTATATAATGGGAATGAAACCCATATAGCCAGGTAAGCAAACTCACAAAGTACCACAAAAAACCAAAAGATTTCAGTTTGCACAGGTGTATCACGTATGCCACTTAGCAATATCCCTCAGTTCTTACAGAGAAGTCAAAATACAGCAGCTATCACCAGACAGATGTATTTCATTGTCATTGACTCATATAGTGCTGAGTGAATCTCCATTCATTTAAGAATTATGTACCTAATTCTGTCCTTGGTACTTTCTTTTGGGTTCAGGGGTAAACATTTGATTCATCATTTTGACTAATTTAGGTTCAGTTCTATTTGTGATTGTGATTTTACTTTCTCTGTGATGGGGTACTTGCCCTATTTTATGCTAATTATCTGTCAAAATGTCTCACAGCTCCAGAATTTGGTTTCCCCTTGAGCAGCTCTCAAGTTTATTAGTTTGACCTTATCAAGCTTCTTTTAAGGCAGTTCCCAACATCAGTCCAAAGTTACAAATGCCTTTCATTCTTATTTGCAGAATTACAGCTCTTCCAAACTCCTCATTGTCAACCCTGCAGATTGAGTCGCTTACCTAAGGCATCTCACAAAATCCTAGGCACTTGTGATGTAGAAGGAAGACTAATGATGGAAACACATGGGAAAATCAGTGCATCTCTCTGACACAATTACTCTTGGTTTCCTTCTTTTGTTACTGACCTGAATGCAGGCATACCAACAGCTGTGTCCCCCAAAATATGGACCTGTGCATCAGAGAGGGAGAGAAATTTACGGCATGCACACACCTCCCCTTGTGCCTTTTTGTTTGAAAGTAATTTTCAAGCCTTTTATTTGCTCCAGCTGTAACACCAGGGTTTCTTGCAACAGAAACTGTGGATCAAAGGCTATTTCCAAAAAGATTTTGTGAATCCAAAAACCTCGCCTCAGTTCTTTGATAATATTGTTTACAAATCTGTACGTATGGGCATAAACACACACACATATAAGAGCTATAACAGGACTGACAAAATGAGTTATCTTCAAACAATTATGCTACTTTGGCCCATCATCTCTTTCACAAAGAAAAAAAAAAATAAGTGAAAGTATCATCTGCTCTCATTGCACAAAAATCCATAGAGTGACATCGACTACCCAAGGATATGGCTTTGGATCTTCTGGATCATTACTGCCAGCATGGGAGTCTTTAGTTTTGTGTACACTTGTGCATCAGCCTGGGAGCTTTCATCACTTCCCTAGATTTTTTCACTGTCCAGATGTACTCTGTGTTAAGGAGACCTTCTTTTTGTCCAATAACAGTTGGTTGCATAACACTGCATTCTTACTTATTTTTTTTATGCTTAGTTGGTTGTTAAAGTCATAGTTTCAGTTAAATGCTTGTTTTTGTAAGTTATCCTGAAGGCATCTCACAAGTTCCCTTTCATAGTATGCCCTTACAAATCTAGACAGATAAAGAACCCCTTTCTTTACTCTTGACAAAAGTTTACAGCTTGCCTGTTAGTCAGTATGAGCCAAGCAATGCAGATTTATTCTTTTTCATCTTTCCTTATAACTCATTGCCTACAACTCATTTTGTTTACTTTGCTCTGAAATATATCAAATTTTGGGCATCTCACTTTCTTTGGACATAACACTTTCTTTCTTTCAGTCCTCCAGAACAATCCACAAGGAAGAAGGACAACACTTTAACCTTCTTATACACTACTTTAAAGTCTCTACTTTTGAGCTATTTTGTTTTGTTCTTGTGTCCCTTCCATCAAGTTGCTTTGATATACTTCAATGCCATTTCCCCTTCTGCTCCATCATATCCCTTAATTTTCCTTCAAAAACAAAGTAACAGGGTTGCCCACTACCATGTGGGTACTACTATGTGGCATCCAATTGAAGACAAATATCCCACAGGCAAAATGTGTCCCAGGTACATAGAAATCAGCAGCAGACAAGATCAACCAAAGAGTTGTTTTCTCTGTTTTCTTTAGGGGTTTAGCTTGTTGGTGTATGTTTAGGATGATGGACACAAACTTCCGTGAGATGGGATTTTCCCAGGGTAACAACTTGTCATGTTTAACAGCTGAAGTAAGTATAGCAGTTTCTTAAATTGTGAATTCATTTACTAAAAAGGAGGTGAAAGTTCAAGCTTTATGTGATAGTATTATAACTGCTCCTTAACAAATTTATAATAATATAAGTATATAAAATTTGTATATACAGTAGATACTAATCCATTTAATATGTTGACCGTCTATACTTAATTATGGTAATCTCAATGTGCTATTAAATAGACAAGCAAGACAAAACCTCCCTGAGAGATTTGTCAGTAGTATTTTAAGAGCTGATAATAGTTTACCTATAATCCTCCACTAACTCATTAAAGTCTGGGCATAAGACTATTTTTTTCCCTCTGCTTTCTAGTCTAATTAGCCATTCTTTCCCTTTTTTACCTCACATACTTACAGCTTCTGTTTCTCTGGGATAAGAGAAAGAACCTTTATTATTGACATTAATGAGTGAATTTTATACCTATGCAGGGCTGAATAGGCCTCTGAATCTGAAGTAGAGTGGTGAAAAAAATGGCTTGTCTCTTCATCTCCTTAGGTTCTATGAAAGGACCAAGAGGAAAAGAAAGGTAACAAATACAAGTTGAAAAGAATACTTAGCAACTCATAGGAGAGCCATTACAATTCATAAATGAGGGTTACACACTCAATCTCTTTCTCTTTTTATGTATAAAGTGAAATAGATAGAACTCCCACACATTTTTTCCTCCAGCCACTTTGAATATTGTTCACTCTTGTTCTCAGCTTTGCCAATGATAAAAGGTTTATTCCACATATTCCCAGGCGATGGTAGAGCAAAAGGTATGCCTAATGTGGCTGTCCAATGCATTGACATTCATATTTAGTCTCGAAAGTCGAGTCATTTCAAAGGAAAGGGGAGTACAATTTGCTATGTAATGCACTGAGGCAAGCCTATATCTCTGACTGTGTTTCATGACAGATCTTATAAAAGATCGTAAATTACTATCTGTTGAAATATATGAATTTAATGGATTTCATTAATGCACACACCTGCACATAAAAGATTTTGCAAGCCAGAAGATATGATCAGTCAAACGGCTTTAATAGTTATTAATTACAGTTGTTCACTATTCCTCACCAACATAAGAACGTTAACATGTTTTAGTACCTATATTCTTGGATGCCATGCATAAAACAGGGAAATAGTCTTTTTCTTCTTCTGTGTAATCAATCAGCAAGTTACCCAATGTTTTAAAATCTTTGTTAGACATTTTCTGAGAGACAACCCTTATTTTTCTCTGTATGCTTCAGAAAATACAAGGAAACTTCTTCACAAAGCTTTCTGCAATTCTGATTTTGTGTTACTTAGGCTGAATTCAGAAAGCTTCAGTCTGGTTTTAACTTAGTAAAAGATTTCAGCATTTGGTTTACATTTATTACAAGTCACATGAGATGCTTAAAAAAAATAAATCCATAGTGTTATTGCCTTGTCAAATCATTTGTTCTGCTCCTAAAACATAACCTTTCACAAAAAAGTGAAAGCCTCAAAACTCGGGTGTTGAAATTAATTAAAAACCTCAAGTATTACACAGTAGATAGACTAAAAATTGACGAAACTGAGCTATTGCCATAACAGTGCCAAATTCAATTAAAAATGTATCAAAAATTCAGGACAAAGAATCCTATCAGCCAAACAAGGTTAATGGATATACTGTAAAACATCCCAATGAGTCTGGCCTCTGGAGTTTGAAATGGGCACTGTGAAAGAAAGTGAATAAATTTATGCTCTTGTCTGACAAAGAAAGGTTTTAAATATGCTCATACCTTGTGCTCTGTGTTTACCTCTAACCATACCAAATGAGAATTTACTGAGAGACAAGAGTAGCTGCAGTGACAGCATATTGCTTGGTACTTGGAAGAAGTGGATCTACGCCTGAGTTCCAATTTGTGTCTTTGTTTACTAGAAATAGATTAGTTGCATTTAGCCATATATTTTAAAGGATTTTGTTGGGTTTGTGTGGCAAGGTTTTGGTAACAAGGGTGGGGTTACAGGGGTGAATCCTCTGATAGGCTGAGAGAATCTTCCCCAGCTTCAAGTCGGACCCACATCCAGCTAAGGTCAGTTCAAGCCCATCAACAATGTCGGTAGTGCCTCTGTGACAATTTATTTAAGAAGAGGAAAAAAATTGTTGGAAAACTCAGCCTACAGCAGAGAGAAGAGTGGGATGTGAGAGAAACAACTAGACACCAAGGTGAGTAAGGAGGGAGGAGGAGCAGGTGTTCTGGAGCAGAGATTCCCCTGCAGCCCATGGTGAGATGGAAGGTTGTCCCCTTGCAGCCCATGAACGTTAATAGTGGAGCAAATATCTACTTGAAATCCATAGAGGATCCCATGCTGGAGTGGGGAAAGAGAGTGAGGAGTCCTCTCCCTGAGAAGGAAGGAGAAGTAGAGAAGGCATGAGAGGAACTGACTACAACCCTCATTCCCTGTTCCCCCTGTGCTGCTTGGGGGGAGGAGTTAGAGAAATCAGTAGTTAAGTTAAGCCTGGGAAGAAGGGAGGGGTGGGGAGAAGATGTTTTAAGATTTAGTTTTATGTCACATTGTGCTTCTCTGATTTGATTGGTAACAAATCTTTCCCTGTCTTTATCTTAACCCACAAGCCTTTTGTTATATTTTCTCCTCCCCATTCTACAGCAGGAAAGAGGAGTGAGAGAGCGTCCACGTGTTCCTAGCTGCCAGCTGGGGCCAAACCACAACAAGGATTTTGAGATCTACTGGTACAAAAAGAAACACAGTATTATTGATTAGAGATCACAGATTTTCTTATTCTCTTGGATAATCTCTGACATCACAGCTACTGACTTTTCCATGTTATATATGACAACTCAAAATATAAGGTAAAGAACAATCAGTTTAAAGTAAAAATCACCTTAATTTATTCAAAGCCCACACTGACTTGAGCTAACTAAAAAAAAAGATTTTCTATACAAAATAAAATTACATACATACCTCGTAAAACAGACACAGGTTATTAGGTTAGCACATCAACTACTCTCCTACTGTTCACATCCGTGCTTTTACCTGAGCATATATGTGAGGTAGCAACCTCCTAACCTCCTTCTCTGAAGATTATAAAACTATTAGGTGTTATACTTGATGCTAAAGTGTGAACAGAAACACTTAATGCAATTATCCTAACTTACATTTGTCATTTGTGCTAAGTCTCCTGTCATCCAAAATTTAAATATACATTAGTAAGTTTTGCTTGTGGTTGGTTTGTTTTGTGTTTGTTTTTTGGCATCTCAATGCCCAGGATTCCTTTTTTTGTTAAACAGGTAAGTATTGAATGTATTATTAGGCATAGATATATTGCCACATAATCCACTACTTATTACTTGGTATGACAGTTTTGAGCTTTCCATTATTTTTTATCCTACTATCTTAAAACACAGTAATATATGCATATAACTCCTGACGCACATGAGATACAGTGAAGGCAATGGCCACAATGTCAACTGTCTCCAAGTTTGAGCTGTTGACCTGTACCTTAGATGCTGAGCACCCACAACAGCCAGTTTTCTCAATGCTCAGATCCTGTGAAATTAAGGAAGAGGAAGGCATTGCTGAGTACAATCAAAATGGGGACTTCCAAAATCAGAAATCACTTTGGGAAATTCAAGCACCATTTTGGTGACCAACCTGAATTACCAGTTTATCAAAGGGCAAGGAGGTGGAGTGAAATGGGTCTTTTAATTTTATGGATTGCACTCATGACATCTGACTATTGTGCATGTTAGCTGTGGGCAACAGCAAAGGGAATAAAAGAAATACTTGATTCTTATATTTTATGAGGATCCTTACCTAAAAATAAATTAAATGTTATAAGGAATTTTTTTTTTTTTTTTCCCCCCCAAGAGTATGAAACTTTCATCCAAGTGCATACACGGTCTCTGTTATGAAGCTCCTGAGTGTCTGGACCTTTAAAAACTTTAAGAAGAGATGGATACAAAAACTTTAATAACATCAAGTCACAAAAAGGAGCTGAGTAGATGACTCAAAGACCATTGTTAAAGCTAAAGTTAGCTATTCTTCTGGGCTGCTATTCACTGTATGCCTTTACTTCTTAATGGTTGGTATAAAATGCTTCTTTCATTTGGAGTGCAGAGAATTTTTAACTCAGAAAAATACTATTCACTGCTGGAAGGGTCAGGGTTTGCCTTACATTATTACATGTTATGTTATGTTGCGTTACATTATATTATGTTAAGTTTTATGGGTATTTTAATAATATGTTTTCTTTCTGAAACCTCAGTAGACTTTGGTGTTCTAGTCCAAAAGAGATCTTGAGAAGTACTTGTAGTAGAATTACATTTCAGTTAAATCAGGAATATATTTATATCTAAGTATATACCTTTTAATACTTTTCTGAATGTCAGTCTGGATTTGTGATATTATTTCCTGACAATAGGAATGATTCAGAAACAGAGCTGTATATGTCATTAATATTGAGAGGTGGAAACACTGCCTATAAGTACTTCTTATTTTGATGAAAACTTTTGTCTGCTTTGGAGACAAATTGATTGGCATCATTTCAAAGTAACCCTTTCCAGATTCTTGTCACAGTTTGGGAAAAATCTGACTCATCAGTTCATGGAGGAGAGCTGTGTTACAAAGGGAAGCCAGGATGCTGAGGAGAGCTGGCAGAAGGATAATATTTGAGTGTTGTTCTACCACAAGGTACAAGATCGGGGTATTCAATTAAAATCTAAATTGCTATGGACTGTGTAACTTTCCTCAAAACAAATGAGCAAACAAACTGGTAATGAGTAAAGTCAACACTCTTTTGGTAAAAAAGGATCTCATTCCAAAAAAATAGATTTTGCTGTCTACCTTATCACTTTCTTTTAAAGTTGTTGTTAGCAACATGTTTCTTCATTCTTTACTAAAGAACTTTTTAAAAAAAAAAAGAAAGAAAAAACACAACAAAACCCTACTCATCTTCTAAGTACAAAATAAATCCAATTATTTCAAAAGAAAAAAAAAAAAAAGTGGGACTGATTCTCACCTGGCATAAACTGACATAATCCCATTTAGTTTAATTAATCTGCTAAAATTGTCATTATCTGAAGATCAAGATTTCCAACTGAATTAATGTTTTTGTTGATCTAGTACATGAAAAAAAGTCCATCTGTGTGTTTAGCTATGTAACTATCTACCTAACCCTTCTGCTTACATAGACACAGTATTTTAATGGAATATCTGTTTAAAGTCTGCTGCATTTCTTACCAAATTTGAAATTATCATTAAAAATAAGCACTGAAGAAAAATTTTTTGCTTTCCATGAATCTATTCCATTTTTAGAAAGTAAGAAACAAACATGGGTTTTCATCACAGAGGGGAAAAAAATTAAGAAAAAAAACCAAAGTCAATATTTTACGTGTATTTGTAACTACAGACTTAAATTTCTGACCAGCCTATTGCTAGCACAAGTTTAAGAGTGATCAAAAAAGAGACGGAAAATGTACTTTCCAAGTATCCTATTCACTTTGCTTAATTAGCAAAGTAGAAAATTTGTCAAGCTAATTTGGAAACATTAAAATTATTGCTATTAATTTTCTTCTGGAGAATAGGGAAGAGGAAGAAAGGTTAGACAAATAGAGAACAAAACTATAATGTCTGAAACATGTAGTGGCACATGCAATCATTGTCAGTGCCAGGAGTGCAACATTGTGAAAAGAATTGGTACAAAGCTTCAATTTCATCAAAATCTGACATATATCCTTAAATTAGTTAAGAAGGCACATTGCCTAGAGCTAGACCTATGTATCCCCTACATACTGTGCTGATAAACACTTTAATAGATTAGCTAAGTTTAAAGAAGAATGACAGACCACTCTGGCTGCAGTTTAAGGTTGCTTAGGATTTTGGTCATAAAAATTAAGTATAATATCAGGATTTTATACACAACACTGGAAATTTCCTTGTTTTCCACTTTTAGACCAGATCCCAGGTAGATTAATGAAAAGTTTTATGTTGCTGTTAATTATTTAATCGGAAGAAAATTAGTCCATTGTAATGGTCTGGACATAGTCCTGGGCAATCAAAAAGATTAGGTGATAGGAGGGCTGCAGAGGTTCCTTCCACCCTCAACCATTCTGTGATTCTTTGAAAACATATCTCTAATTTCACCAGATTCTTTTTCTGAACTCATATGAATTACTATTTTTTTGCTTGTGCAGAAGCTTGGAAGGCTAGTGAAACTTCAGTGAAGGCATTGTTGCTTTTACATATTTTACATATTTATTTACTGTAAAGTAAGCTGACTTTCAGTGGATGCTACCAGCAGGTGTGTTGGGACAGCCTTCTTCTATGTATAGAGTGAGGAAGGCAACTAGACTGTAACAGTTTATTTTCAGTTGGAGAAATTTTCTTATATTAGACTTCCATTTCATATTACTCAGATATATAATGAGTAGTAAAACCATAGAGTAAGTCTTAATGTAAGTGTTATTTAATCACACCAGAGGTACCAGGCATCATATTATGGTATCCACAAAACTAACATTGTATCTCCCAGCCTTGCTAGAATATGTATTGGAAACCAGTTTGCAAGATTTTCATCACTGTGTTACACATAGATTTTTGTCTCCGTTTTGCGTATACTTTTCCATATGCTTACCCACACATAGGTGAGGGACCTCTTTTATAAAAGCAACCATTGGATCAATAGAAGAAAACATTCTATCTGAAGTAGTAGTTAGAATCCTTCAGTTGATGGGTGGCCAGGATGTTTCTACCCAAATTAAGATATTGGAAAGTAAAGTAATTAGCCTGTTCTCTGAAAAGGCACACATAAAGGACACCAAAAACTTTAGTCTCATTTCCAAAATAATGGATGCAGAGGTTTTTGAATATACATATTTATATGCATTTATTTCAACAGGAGATTTAAATTAAAAACAAGCCTGAAGCCCTAACACTGCACAAGATCCAGGTTTCTACCGATTTCAGCTGCAATTAGCTAGCTGTACATGTAGGACACTGTTTAGAAATATTTATCTGTTATACACTAACTGCTTCTCTAGCACTAAGAGAACCTTGTCTAGTCCAGCAATCAATGAAAAAAATCAGTACTGATATGCTCAAGAGGTTCTGAATCCTTATTGTAGCATATGCCAGGAAATTCATGCAAATACTTAATTTCCATGCCCAGATCTGGTCACTGCATGTGTCAAATGGATAGTCAGTGAAGTACCTACCTAGATCTGATCACATTATACACTCTCCAAGGCTCAGACTATATGTATTTTTCATCTTGCTCAATATTGAGCAGATGGACCTTGATTGTCAAAAGCCCTCAGCAGCCAATATGCTGAGTTTTTTGTAAAGCCTTTCCTGTTGTGGAAAAGGGGAAAAAAATAGTAAAGAGACTATTCTACTGCCTCAATTACAGTCCAATTTTAATGAGCTCCCCTCCAGACAATGCACTTTCCACTAGGATTCAGCCTTTGGATGGAGTAAAAGCCCAACACTCTTGTTTCTTTCTGTTTTATAAGAATGCATCCATAACTATGGTCCAGTTAGGCATCGTCTTTCTTATGGACAATTTATATAAGTAAATATTAATATAAATAATATAAATATAAACATAGACATACATATCTATATATATGCACAAATGCATGTGTATATGTGTGTGTGCTTGTATATGTACATATTCCATCTGTGTATATTTTTAAATATGCGAACAGAATCCTTTTTACTCTCTCAGTAGAAGCTGTTATAGTTTCCCATAGCAACAGCTCACAGATAAAGAATCTCACATCAAACCAAACTGTACATTGAGGACACTGTTGGCTGTTATACCAACATCATAGGTCTGATTTAAATCCACAGAATTAAGGAGGTTCCCACTGCAAGTCTAACCTCCGCTCGCCAGGTTATGATATAGCAACACATATGGCAAATAACATCATATCCTCTTCTTTTTGACATAGAAAAATGAGTTACAGAGTGACTGTGAGTTTTTATGCCAAATTTCCTAACTCTTATGGGTTTAAATCTTCCCCCAGATGTTAATACTATGGAAAACAGTGGTTTGATGTTTGAGAAGTCAACCAGTCCTTCAGCAATTGTATTCTGTTTCTCCTGGTTTGTGGGAATTTCTTCTTCTAGAGTGTCAGTTCAATTGAATAGCATAACATAGAAAGACACTTCCCTCTGGCAGGACAGGTGGAAATTTTATGCTCCAGGACTGTTCAATAATGATCTTTGGCTGCATTCATAAACATAGACACAGCAGTTAGCTGTTAATGTGAAGGTATGCAGCATGGAAAATATAATTCATGACTCTCTGCCCTTTCATACACACTCTTCAACAGCAGAAACTCTTCAATACTTGTCAACACTTTGAAGTATACAGTTTGTACCTCTATTTGTGGTCCCTAGAAAGTAATATAGTTATCATCATGTTTCATCTTAAAAGACAAGCAGATGTAAGCATCCCAATATTTAAGATTAAATGGTTAGCATTTAGTGCACGAGAAGACTCTCAATTTCACTGCACCAATGGTTGTTTCTTACTTTGCTTATTTCAGTCTCACAGTTCACACTTCTATGGTAGAGTAACATTCCCTTATAGGGTGCCATGTTGTTTAATTTTCTGCAATTGTAATATTCATTTTCAACTTTCTCTTTGTTTGGTTTTTTGTTTGGTTGGTTTTGGTTCTGTTGTTGTTGTTATAAGATGAATGAATAATTTAAGACTGTGAGCTCACTGATGGTTTAGTGTTTGCTTGGAACTGTGATATCAGAAAGGAAGAGAAAAGTAAAGTCACATAACTTTTGCTCCATTCAAAAACTCTAAGAAATGCATCTTCATCTATCAATAACAGTAAAGAAATACCTTAAAATATTTTCTGCCTTTAAAAAAGTTTACTAATTGACTTTACCTATTTCATTTTCATATGAGTCAGTATAAAAATAAGAATCATATGATTCAGGAGAAAAAAATAATATTAAAATGTCCATCATCATGCCTTAGAATACAAGAGCATTCAGAATAATGTAGAAGTCATTAAGTTATTTGAAGATGAAGATGTAAGGGCACAATAAATTACACTTGCATACTGCAACATGTGTACACAAGTTACTACCTACAATCTTTCCAGTGACTTTATCTCATTCCGAACAACAACCTACCCCCTAAAAAATAGTGAAAATTATTTTCTTGAAAAAACAAAACCAGAAAAGCTGTACAACAGTTACTTATAGAACTATGATAACCTATTTTATACTTTAGCATTTCATTTTATGCTACAACTTTGTTATAAAATAATTATATTAAATAATTTATTCTACTTCCAATTAAAATTGAGCTTTTCATACTAAAATTTCAGGAACTGAAATTAAGGTTTTGAAATTCAGAATTTAAGCTTCATCTTAACTTTGATAAATTTTTAGACACTCAGTTCCTACAACTGGAAGCTACAAGCCTTACAGTGTTACCCTTATACCTCCACAGTATCAACTCCAAACTTCTTCTGTGTTTTGACCTCTGAAGTCACTGTTTCTGTTTATTCCTGTATAGTTTTGTTTAGATTTTTAGGACACAAGGAACTACTTCAAACTTTAGTCTGGTGTCTGAGCCAAATTGTGTTTCTCTACTCTGTTCACATTGCTTATCGAAAGTGGTGTTCTCCGTCCTACACTTGGATTTCCTTTCTGTAAAAGTGACATTTTGCTCCAGACTGAATCCTGAGAGCAAAGTCATGTCATGCAAAAAATTGGCTGTGGAATATAACATGGATCAAATGGACTTGTCCATCTAACAGAGATGATGCATTGTGTGACCATGGATTAATCATTTTCTATGCTTGCTTTTTCTCTCTTGTAAAATAGGAACAATGATACTGCCACACTTCCACTGTAAAGATATAAAATAAAAATAGCTAAACAATTCACACCAGGTCGGTTGTTTCTGTGTCTCGTCTCTGACAGTGGTTAATAACAGGTTTGGATAGAAGAGAAGAAGAAGTTGACCACTGATACTTCCTTTACTTCTCCCCTCAGATTCTGACAGTATGAAAGACAAAATCCTAAGGTTTTCCAGAGCCAAACTTTGCACCTATACTATTTTGCTTAATATTTCATAATGGACTTTTCTTGGGAAAAGCAAATGAAACTTACCTAACCGTAATTTAACTTATCTGTAGTTTTGGCCCATGCTACATCCTACGACAGTAGGTCCCAAAACTGAATTACTTGTTCTGATAAAGCATGACATAGTATAGCAAAACAAAACAATTTCCTTTTGTTTACTTTAACTTTGCATACCTACTAGATAAAAGAAGTGTTGAATAAATTGTAAATATTAACAAAGCCTTATATTTAAACTAAGAAATCATTCCTATACCTTTTCTAATGTGATGATTTTTTTATTTATTTTGGGGTTTTTTTAATAATAACTGGCATATCAAAGGATAAAACTGAAATACACATGATTTGGAGGATAAACCTATATCTGAATTTAGGAGAGGGAAATTAATAGATCTTTCTATATTTCGTCCCATATCATTAACAACATTATATTGCAAAGTCTTCTGTGGAATAATGTTAATCTTCAGAAAAAGAATGGTAAATCTTATAAATAATTTAAAGTTTTTTCACTCACACTGAGCAAACTACCTAATCAGAAATTCATTTTACACTTTTAGAATTATTTTTCCTTGCCCGGACTGTGCAGTGCTTGAAGACTTCTTCTACGAATGCATTTTGGAGAGATGTAGAAAATTCCTAGTGTCAGACACATCTGCAACCTCCTGCATTAACAGGAATCTCAAGGCAGCTTACGCTTGCTTTGCAGTTTACAGCAGTGTACTTCTATTTGTCTGATATCAAAAGTAGTTGAACACACAAGAATTTATTATTTTTTTTAATAAATTATTTAAATCTTCCTTTATTTCAATGACATTTAAATTTGGCTTAAAATTGAATCAGCACCAGACTGATAACATTGGCCAGAGTCCTGCAGTGTAACACATATCAGAAGTCTCTTGTACCTTCATAGTATGCCTGGGAAATTAAAATTAACTCTGAGGCATCAGAAGCAACTCTCTGGATCAGTCTCACTAGTTCTTTAGCACTTTCTTTTTCTTCTTGCTTTCTTTCCCTCTTCTTCCCTCATCCTGTTCCAGGGGGAGATTGGCTTATAAAGAAAATTGATGATTAGCTAGTTAATCTATATGACATATTCACTTATTTCTAAAAAGACAATTCTTAAGATAAGTGACAGAAATAATTTCCTACACTCAACTTACACCCATTACAATTCAACTATGCCCTCCTCTTTCTAATAAAGCTTCTTAATATTTTAGTCTATTGTTTTATTTCTTCACAGGTCTTCATAACTTACTCTTGCAAGATACAAATTGCATGCAGTTAAAATTGACTTTCCTGGGTGCTCAGATCTTCATGCCCCTGCCCCAGTACTGGGTCATTCAGTAGAAACTAGAGGTTGTGGTCACTTCCCACACACATGAAGGGATATATTTGCTTTGTGTTAGATATCAGTTAGATGTCTACATAGGCCTATATCAGGCTACCCTTCTTGTGGACATGTTTAGGAGATTCATTCCATCTTAAGAGAGGAGAGAAAAGGGGCAAATGATCTGTCCTGTGAAGGTATCAGTAACATCTCCACTTCAATCCTTCAATGTATTCATCCGGTTTACTAGGTCTCACATTCCCACATTCTGAGAAAATCAGTAGTACTTAGACTGCTGTCAAACTTTAAAGACAGTGACAGATGTGTGTAGCCTCCTGCACAGCAGGTTCCTCACTTCTGGCCCTTCTAGATACTCTTGTGGCCCTAGTAGCAACATACTTATTGCACTGACAGAAGCTGATCCTGATGTCTGCTTTCAGGCACAAGTCACACAAGGCTGCAATGACAGTTTTGTCCAAGTAAGGTCTTCAGGATTCAGCCACATAATGAAAGCTAGAAGTTCTCTCATAATGATGTCATAATGAACCTGAGAGGATAATATTCTGACAGCAGGGAGAAGAGAGAAAGATTTAAGGGCAAAGAGAAGTTAAGAGGGTAGAACAGCACAACAGGCAAAGGATTAATATGATCAATGGAAGGGTTAAACTCATGTAAATTAAAATGCCCTTTTGAGTGATATCATGGCCTAATGTACACCATAGTACCTTCTGTTCTCCTGTATTCCCTCTCTTATTGTCTCTCCAGAAAATCCTGGTTTTATTCTCAAACACTTCCTGACACAGAAGCCTCTGGCAGATTTTAAAACCCTGTTGATTTCCAAAGCAATACCACACCATTCTTCCACCTCATCTTCTCTCAGATTGTGCATTTCAGTCTCTGGAGACATCTCCTTTACTCATGCTTTGCAGAAAATATCCATACATTGGGATGAAACTCTAGGGAAGAGAGGGGGCAAACACTTACAGAATCACCACTGTCAGTGGAGGCTTAGAGTTAGCTCAACTTTTGTTTAAAGCCCTAAAACTTTGAACAATCATTATAAAACTCAGTGAAAAGAAAGTTTCATAGACAGTGTTAATGCCCTCAGTTGCCTGAACATGAACTAACTCTAATCAGGAAGCCACAATGTTGAAGTTAATGCAAATTTTTTTAGCACATGCCCAAGTAGAATCATGGAATTATTTAGGTTGGAAAAGACCCTTAAGGTCATTGAGTCCAACTGTAAAAGTAAACCCAAGTAGTGATGGGACACCTTCAAAGTCTGTTAAATACAAAGGTACTACCCTTGGTTTAGGAAGCCCTTAAGCTTGGATTCACATAGGTTGTTAAGGAAGGCTCATGCTATTCTTACTTTTTTTTTGTACTTATCCTCAGGTTCAGTAAAAAAAAATACTACCGAGTTAGGTTAACATTTGCCTCAACTTTTTGTAGGTTTGTGGTTTTTTTTTTGTTGTTTTTTTTTGTTTTTTTTTTTTAATAGTTATTAATTAAAATCGTGTAAGATTATAGATATATACACACACAGTCATTTCAGTTTAACTCAATGATAATTCAGTGACTGTATCGCTTCTGGAGCACAAGCAAAACTTTTCTGCCTTGACCTCAACAAGACAAGGTAGGAACATCCTACATTAGCAAGAGCTGCCTAGTTTTGTTTGCATGTTATCTTTTGTTTGTTTGCTCATGAAGACTCTGAGTAGCAGCTGTTTAGCCTTGCTGTCACTTGCCAATAAAATAAACAAAAAACTGGTCTTTCAGCCACTGGAAATTGACTTTTCAAAGGATTTTTGAGTATCCTGGCAGTCAGCCACAATTTGCCTGGTCTGACATCATGGCAGAAGTAGTTTAAGAAACGAGTGTAGTCTGTGATTTGATTTCAGTTCCTGACCTTTCCAGTAGCCACCTACTTCATGTTAATATGATTAACATTTGAGGTGAGAATTAAGTTTGTTATTCCATTATTTATTTATTTTTAAAATAATTCAAATTTACTTCTGTTCCAAAACTCAACGAAAAGCAAAATGGTTTTATAAACTGTTTTATTAAGGGAAACATATAATGAAATGAAGAAATTATAAATTTTGTTGAAGAACTAATAAAATAAAATATTTTAGTCTTATTAAAAACTTTAATTTAATTTAAAACAAACAATCAAGCAAACAAATAAACGTTTGTCAGAACTCTGATTTATATGGAAAAATAATTAGTGGAAAGTACATTCGAATGATTTTTTTCCTGACCTAGTTCAGAACCAAACCTTTGTTTCTCTAATCTACTAAATTTCTTGTCTCATGTGGAGTCTGTAAACATTATACAGTCAGAAAAATAAATATTATAAAGTTAACTACTGTTTCAAGTATCACACTAAAATTTGTATAAGAATCACAACATAGACATGAACAGAGGAAAAGCTCTGAGCCCGTAGAAATTTCCCCTTTGATATTTAATTCTATCTAAAACAGAGAACATAGTATGCTCAGCGCTGAGGACAATGGAGACTTTTGTCAAAGGAAACAAGAAATTATCCAAAGTCTTTTTCTCTAATGAATCTGATGCTTGCTCTAAAAAGTTAGTGTAAAGTCTCTCCTTTGAATTCCATGGGCTTTGGATCAGGCCCCAGATAAGCTGTTCAGTGAGAGTAACAAAAATAAATTGGAAAAAGGTTCTCTGTTTTATGAAGTCATTTTAAGGGAGGTAATGGAACAGCTGTTGCATACATAAAACACACACGTCCCTTCGGAAATGCAGTTGGGCAGAGCCTTGCAGCACAGCACGAGTCACGGGCATTGCCCGACAGCTTCTCTGGCAGAACAGACCACTAGCCTGAGTGCTAACCCTGCAATGACTCCCCAAATCCCTCCGGTCCCTTAAAAGGAAAAACAGCTTCATTAGTTCCTCACGTAAACAGCCAGAACATAAACACAACATGTTTCATTAAAATGGTCAAATTAAGCAAGTGGAGAACCTTTTCTATATCACATTAGCTTTAGTGGTTTCCTTTTGGTTTTGGTTTTCCTTTTCTTTGGTTTGCATACTGTCATTTTCAGGGTAACCAGGTGGATACTTAGATAGAACTAACTTTATTTTATACGGATAATTGTCTCTGTGTTTCAAGGGCTTTTTTTTTTTTCGTCTGTCTGAATTTTAAACTCAGCATGTGGAGACCAAAAATGGTACATCAAATACTGTACGTATAAATTATTAGTGTTCTTTGAATGGTTATGCTGAGAGAGCCATATCAGGATTTGTCCCTTTTTGTGTTATCTGCTTGGAAAAAGAGTCTCCTTCTCTAGTGATTTCACAGCATAAAACCTGACGAAAAATATAGTACACAATTTAGCCCTTTTCTAATACTTTTTAGTAGTCATTAGGTTGTCTGAATGTCTTTCAAGTAAAAAACAATGGCCATAACAAGATCCCTCTAAGACCTAGTTCTGCTCTAAATCTTTGTCAGTTTTAACTTTTCTTGTTGATTGCACATGTATTTACCATTTACATGTTTATGCATGTGTATGCTGATAGTGTTATGAAGACTGTAAGGGTAAAAGGACAGAAAAGGTACACAATATTGTCTATGGCAACACATCTATTGCTATTCTTTTATTAATTTTTCTTTCATATCTTCCTAATTTTTTTCATCTTATTTATTAAATCTTACTGTTTTCTTATGTGGGTTTTTTGTTTCTTTGTTTGTTTCTTTGTTTCAACCTTGGACTAGGATTCCAAGAGATGTTAACAAATAAAAATCACTGCAGGGGATATATATTCCTTAAGCTGTAAGTTCTCCTACTTAGAGCAAAGGTCCCCAGGAGAGCAGTTCTATCCAGTGGAAGAAGTGGCTTGTGTTTCTTACCAATGTGAATTGACTTTTGCTGCTTTTTCTGGCCATCCCACTGTGAGGACTCATGTTTTTGACTTGTCTTGCCTGAAAGCCTTCTCTACTCCGGATGTTTGCAATTCAGACAAGTTCTAACAGGGCATATACTCCTAGATATTATGCTAAGACACATGGAGAATGAGAAGA
>NW_010293534.1:0-10357 GCF_000700745.2 Antrostomus carolinensis
GGTGGGGGGGATGCAAGTGACTGTGTTGCGTCTGGCTGCCAGACAAGTTGAACTATCACAGTAGGCTGGGGATGCACAAGCAGCTGGGAGGGGAACAGCTGGAATAGCTGACCCCAGTTGACCAAAAGGATATCCTAGACGATATGACATCACACTCAGCAATAGAAGCTGTGGGAAAGGAGGAGGGGAAGACATTTGGAGTTACAGCTTTTGTCTTCCCAAGTAACTGTTACGTGTGATGGAGCCCTAACTTCCTGGAGATGGCTGAACACTGGCCTGCCAATGCAAAGTAGTGAATTAATTCCTTATTTTGCTTTGCTTGTGTGCTCAGCTATTGCTTTATCTATTAAACTGTCTTTATCTCAACTCATGAGTTTTCTCACTGTTACCCTTCTGATTCTCTCCCCCATCCCACTGTGCGGGAGTGAGTGCTTGCATGGGTCTGAGCTGCCTACCAAGGCTGAAACCACAACACATTCATACCTTGACAAAACATACATACAGCTATTTCTGCTTCATATATACTGTTTCTTTTTTCTCTGTCTTGTATGCAGTGCAGCTGTGCCCATTGCTGTTGGGGAGTGGTTCTTCACTTCATTCTATAGTGTCTCCTAGACGTCAGCCATCCAGAGGGCTGCACCTGGCTTTCTGAGAGCATTAGCTTCATGCCACAGTCAGCAGTGGCCCATGACCTTTTATTTTTTGCAAATATTTCTTGACATCTAGACTTGCAGGCTAGCCTGAAAGGAAAATAAATAAATAAGGATAAATTGCTGTGTTAAAGAACATCTTTAAGAACAAAGAAACAAATAAATGGTTGGCCCTTTAAGTTATGAATTATTTTTTTATTCCTCCATTTAAACAGGAGAAATTAGCATAGTAAATGCTGTTCTGCAAGGGAACTATTCTTCTTTTTAATAAATATTCTGGTAATAGTTTTATACATTTTGCAAGCTTGAAGTCCCCTGGTTATAAATCATCAACATTCCATATGGCACGGGCATGTTTTAAGTTGTGTACCCACTGGAAAAATCTGTATACTGTTTTTCTGAATGCTCTTCCCTTGCCCCCTAAATTTATAAATCATATTGTCACCTTCCTAAGTTGTTTATTTTCCAATTTTTTTTCTGTCTGCAGTGAGGGGGGAAAAGCCCAACAGATACCCTGGCTTTTCTTACAACTGTGCAATTCAAGCTGGTTCAAGTGACAGAAGGCTTGCATTGTATTAAGGATTCAGCTTGATTTTCAGATCACCTGTATTGCTATTGAATGCCTTCCCTTAAAATAAGTGCAAAAAGCATTTGATCGCCTACCTAAAAATAGTCCCTTTTAATGGAAAGTATGAGATACTGAATCTGAAACAGAGAGTGTGGGAAGCAGCTGTGCTGTGCTGACCTGCATGCAGCCACCGAGGATGCTATCAATAGTAACCTGGGTGATTTGGTCTGATCCCAGATGATTAGGCACTTATGACAGTCAAGACCCCTACCAAGTTTAAGCTCTCCTTCAGCAAATGACCTTCACAATGCCCTATAGTAGACAGCTTTTCAATACTACTTTTGAAAAAAGGAAAAGTTTGCATTGATTATTATTTTAATTTAACAGCTTTACATTTAATAAAATGCTCAGACTGTAGATTAAAGCTTGACATAATTATAATTTTTCTGTCCCTTGAAAAGGATACACAGATTGAAAAGGTACGCTTCACTGGAGTACCATGCAGCTATTATGGCATTACTCATACAGAGTACATTGTTGTATCATACATACTCTCTCCAGTTTCCTCTGCTGCACTAGTACCCTCTGCTTTCTTGATATTTTACTTGTTACAGTAGCTCTCAATTTAGAGTTTTGCTCCTGTTGTCATGTATAATGTACTCCACTTCTGGAAGTGGCCCAGATCTCACCTTAATTATTTTATCACCTCTCATTTTATGGATTTGAGTCATATAGAATAATATATATTCTTTTGATGGTAAATAGCAAGAACATAAACCAAGTGTATCCTATTATACTAGACAGAGATTCCCCAGGCAGGAAGGACTGTCAGTGTGATGCAAGTCATAGACGTTGGAGTACTCTGCAGTAAACACAGACATCAAAATCATACTAGCATCCAGCTTTAAATTACTTTGCTGAGCACCCTGCAGAACAATGGCAGGTGCCTTTCTTTTTTCCCCCATTGATTTCCCTGACTGAGCATGTGAATTTTAACCCATTTACTTTGTAGCAACTTCCTAAAATCAGTAGCAAATAATTATTTACATGAGCAGTCTCACTAAAGTTCTGGTGTTACCACTGCTACTGCAAACAGGAATAAAAGCTTTGTAGTTCAACCTGTAGGGAATAAGTTGCCAATTGGTTCCATGAATTAAAAATAAATAAATGCTATTTTCCCTGACCCTTTGTATATCAAGGTGTAGGATCTCTCACAGTTCATGACTATCATGAACAAGTATTTCCCCAGGAAAACAAACCTTCCCCATGTCCCAAATATTAGAAACTTGAGTAATTGAAAAAACCCTCACAATTCCATAAGAAAATCAGGAAAACAAAGACTCAAATATCAGTGGGGAAGAGTTGGATCGATTAATGAATCTCTCTTTATTATTTGTTATAGTGAAATGGGAATGGTGAGATGAAAGGCACACTCTATTTTACTGTAAAAAATAAATGTTGTAATAACAGGAAGTGGTGTATGAAACAAAGAGAACCCGGAAGCTCAGGAGAAAGTCTTTGTGTTGTAAGAAAAAGCCCCCACAGAATAACAGGGAGTAGAAAAAAAACCCCAGGTAGAAGTAAAGAATTTATAATATGCCTAAAGAAGAATAAAGCTACAGAGGGAGAAACTTCTGTCTTAGGAACAAAAAGAAATCTGTAATGAAATTAAAACACATGAAAAAGTGTACAATTTTTAGGTAAAAAATTAACAAATCTAAAGGTTCATATGCTCTAAATGATATAAAAATCTTACGTTAACAATTATAAGATGAGCTGAAAAAAAAAATTCTCTTATTTCTAGACTACCAGCAGTCATTTTAAGACCGTCACTAGATGTTTAGTATATACTGTCCTGCTAACAGTGCCTGAGTGAATGAAAAGGGTAGATTCCTGAAATTCTTATCTGTTTCCAAACCTTCATTTTTTGTGGATTTAAGGAGAGCTCTAGTCAGATGTGTATCTGGAAAGGATCTTCTCCCTGAAAGGAATGAAAGGAAAGACACCAACCCAAGAACTTACTTTTGAAGAATTTACATAAAGTTATACACCATGACTAAACTTTCTACAGTAGGAGTTTCTTTAGTCTTGCTTTTAGCAGTTCTCCACTTTTTTGGTGGATGGTTAAACTACAGCTAGGGTAAATGAAAGAAAGGAGAGGATTATCTTGCTGGTATAGAGAACACATGGAGCACTTGGGAATTTTGGTCCAAAAGTCATATGATCTATTTGGGGTCCAGTATTTTTCATTGCAGCACAGAGATTTACCTTGCTTAAAATGGTCTAGTAATACTATGGGACTCAGTTGCAGCTAATGTCTGTGTTGATAATTTAGAGGATGAAGACTCTATAACTGTTCACCTACTTCCTTCCCCAAAATATGCTGTGAATATTATATACAATTATTTAAGCTAATTTGGCCCCAATTGCTTGAGATTAGCTGGCGTTGACTTACAAATAGCAAGAGAAATGATACTTATGGTACACTGTTGTACTTGTGTGATATAGCCTTCCTTCTAAATCAGAGAATAGGTTCTCCTTTTTATTAAACAGTTCCTCTTGTGGATAGAAAATTACTCTCTGCAGAACACCATCACAGCTGTGAGTCTATCTGCAGTTGAATAGAAGTCTGCTCTGCCAGATAAATGGTGAGGCCTGAATAGCCCTTTTGTGTTCAGAAACTCTTCTGGGTGGAATATGGAACAGATTTTGAACAGGAAAGGAAAGTATTTCAGGCCAGATGGTTAATCTGATGGAGCCGTATTCTGACAGAAGGAAAGGGTAATGTTGTCTAGTTTAGCAGTTATGTCAGGGAGAGAAGAAAGCCCCTTCACTAAGTTAATGGAGATCCATGATTGTGCTAGACTCTAGGGTAATATGACAGTTCCTAATAATATGTAGTGAGAAATAACTAAAGTGGTATGATAAAGTTATCATGCTGTTTTACTGTTTCAGCGTTTCCTGAGTGGAAATGGCTGAGATTCTTATTCTTGCAAGCAATTCCATATTATCTGAAGGTTGGATTTGTATCTGCATGTGTGTGATCTGGATTTGGTTGACTTAATCTGTTCTGGTGCTTTTTTATAAGATGTGTTTTATCTCTATGGAATCTTGGAGAGGGGTTTCCTTTTAAACTGTAGAGCTAGAAAGTGTTGATTCATTCCATAGAAAAAGACCTAAACCTAAATTACCATCTTCTACTATAGCGTGTCTAACTTGTCACCAAATGCAATCATTTATAATATTGCATCAGGGATCAGAAACTTTTTAAAGAAGAGCAAAACCCAGCATAAAGACTGGTTTAGAATGCCAGATAACAGGGCTAAGAAAACCACAGCATCTAGGGCAAGACAGCAGTGAAAAGCAGCAACAGTTCACTCCTGCCAAGATCCACGTTTCCTGCTATCTGGGCCTCTCAGAAAGGCTGATACAATTGGCGATAAGACACTTATGTTTTCTGAGAGGCAATGTCCTCTGGTCCTCTCTGAGATTACTCTTTGACCTCTTTTTTGTCTAAGTTAAGAAAGAAAATTGCAGTCTGGCATGTTACCCTCAAAAGATTGCCAACTTTCTCGTCAGAGAGTGGTCCTTGAGAAATCAGGGCCTAGTTTATATGTTGGTATTGTACTGGTGCGGAAAATGAATGTATATCTGAAAATAAAATGCATGAATAACAGGTTTTGTTACAGCGTCATAAAAAAACCTTTACGAGAGAGCTTTTTATTTTGAAATACCCAAGAAAGGGATTTATTTACAGTTTACTTAGGCAGTTTATGGATGTTCTAATTAATCTCTTAATCTTTAAATGTGATCTATGATCTTGAAGGCAGAAGTCATTTGAGAACACTTTATGGCATATACTATGGTAGCACTCATTAAAAAAATCAATTTCAGTGTCTCCTTTCAGTGTCTTACATCTAAGCATGTAAGTCATATTCTTTTGACATGTGATATGAAACATTGGAATGAGAATGGCTAAGAAACAAAGAATGGCTAAGTACAAACATTGGAATGGCTAAGAAACATGAAGGGACAGAAGTTTGTTAGTATGCAGATACAACTTAGAAATATAAAAAAGATAAGATGTAAAGAAATCTGGAAATGTAGACATCAGATTTTTCAAAAGTATCTCAAACTTACTTCAGTGAATAAGTACTTATTAACTGAAATAAGGATAGGTGAGTAAATTTTAGCTCTTTTTTCAGATCACACTTCAAAATTATCAAAGTGTTGAATTGAGATAAGCAGTTTTTTATTTTCAACATCTTATAGACATATAGCTTACACATTCATATAGCTACTTGCAGATTCATATGATAACTCAGCTGGGAAAGGACCTCAGGAGATCTTTAGTCCAACTCCGGGCACAAAGCAGGGTCAGCTATGGGATCAGACCAGGTTGCTCACCACTTTATCCACTAGGTCCTGAAAATCTCAAGAGATGGAGAATGCACAAACTCTCTGGGCACAACCTGCTACACTGATTACTACATGGAGAAAAGGTTTTTGTATATATCCAATGGGAACCTCTCTTATTTTCAACTTCTGTCTGTTGTTACTTGTCTGCCCACCATGTACCACTGTGAAGATCTTGATGTAAATTCACTAAGATCTTCTTGCTGACCTCCTCATAGGTGCTGATGGACTGCTGTTAGGTCCCCCTTAAGCCACTTCTTCTATAGGCTCTGCAAGCCCTGAGGCAAGCACTCCAGCCACCACGCTGTCTTGGTAGCCCTCTGCTGAACTCACTCCATTTTATTAATATCTGTCTGTCATCGAGGATACCAAAACTGGATGCAGTATTGAGATGTGCTCTCATGATTGCTGAGTACAGGTGGATATCCCCTTCCCTCAATCTATGGGCTATGATCCTGTTAATGCAGCCCTGGCTTTCCTTGCTGCCCGAGCACATTTCTGGCTAATGTCCAGTGCACTGTCTGCTACCATGTTTCTGCAGATCTGCTCTGCAGCCAGCCAGGCAGTCCTCAGCCTGTGTCACTGCAGAAGGTCCTTCCTTCCCAGCTGCAGGACTTGGCATTTGGCATTGTTGAATTTTGTCATATTCCTGTTGGTCCATTCCTTTAACCTTTCTGGATCACTCTGAATGGCATCCCGCCTTCAGAAATATTGACTCTTAGTCATCTGCAAACTTGATAAGACCGCAGTCCATTGCCTGCTCCAGATCACTGAAAAAAATATTAAACACGACCCATCTGGTTGTCCACCCATCTGACTGTGATGTCCTAATGTGATTATGTGAATACTCTGTGAGACAGTGTCTTGCTACAGACAAAGTAAGCGGCATCCATGTTTCTTTCCTTATTAGCAAGTGCTCTGTGTCATTGCAAGGATACAAGGGTTTTTCTTCAGTCAAGCTCTCTGGAGTGATTATTTACAGAAATGTCTCCACTGGTCAGAAAAAGTTACTCAGAGACCAAATCAGAATTATTAAATGGCTAAAATTATGTGCAATCTGCTCACAGATCTGAAGTTGTTGATCATAAAAAGCCCTTTCACTGGGAAGGTCCAATAAGAACCTAATACAGAATAATATATACATAATATAGTTCAGATGATAAACAATGTTATAATGACCTTCCTTTTGCAAATATGTTTTGAATCTTACAATGGACTTGTCACGATAAAGGTTGTATTCAAATATAAGAGACAAAAATTCAGATGTCAGTTTCTGGCATTTGTTTAGGGCTCATTTGTAGTACAACAGGAGGAACTGCAGGTGTATGCAAAGTGGTTACTCAAAGGACTGCCGGTATTTTTGATGCTTGGGCCACTGTAGAAACTTTAGTGAAAAGTCTATCCTCAGACATTTATAAGATTGTACAAGATGCTTTTATCTTTTCAAATGCACACTGGCAGTATATTATTTTCTTCCAGTTGTGCAGGTTTCAGAGTTGCTCCTCTGAAACATGCTATTATGATATGCGAACATATAAAATATAGTTAGATTTATTCATTTATTTTCTGTATTAAGAATTAGATTTTAGAAAATAAGCTTAGCTTCGTTTTGTCTCTGTGTTAGGTGGGAAACTTTAAGTTTAGATCATTTTGTCTGTGTTAAGTGAGAAACTTTTACAATAACTAACAAGCTATTCCACACTATCAGCAAAGGCCTTGTGATGCCTGGTATGCGAGCTGCCTGGAGCAAGATAAGAAGATGCCTGGTATGAAACACCTGCAGTATGAAGTAAATGGCTGTCTGTTTTGTCTAGCGGTCTACAGGGGTGCTAACAAACACCAAAGGAGGCAGTACACAAGCGCGAATAGGAGTGAACTTATGTTAAAATTTCTTGGAACTAATTAGCTTAATCCATCCTAAATTTAATGAATATGTATGTGTGTGTACTTTAAATAATGCCTTTGTAAAAGAGTGGGTGTGCCGAGCCTCTATGGAGCCATCCACCCTGTCGCCCGCTGACGAATAAAACATACCTGCTTTATAATTCACTATGAGTTGTAAGGTTTGATTCCATAGATCAATTATATCCATGGAACTTTCTCAGTAAGGTTGGTTTGCTATAGATTTAATACATATTTGTAGTCTGAAAACAGAATAACAGCAGACTGGCATCTTTTATAGAGCTTAATAATTATATTATTAATGGCTTATAGTTGAGTCAATATTGCTTCTAGAAGCCATTATATGAATTTCATAACCTTACAGTATCATCTTAAAAGAGGGGAAAAAAAAAGCAATATATCTAATGTAATTATCAGTAAAAATTCTTTAAGTACTCTCTGGTTTACCAGGTATAAGGTTGTGGTACCATGGGAGCCTTAGGGAACTGGAGATAATTGTGTGGTCAAAATGATTCTGATCTTGGGTAAGCCATTAATTTATTATCATAAGTTAATTTATTAAACACTTTAACAGTTGTTTAATGAGCTGTCTAAAGCAGAGACATGAATGCTACCAGTAGCAAAATATTAATAAATCCTATGTACAGAAAGGATTTTACACCACTATTGAGTCTTTCCTCTTCTGGGTAAGGGCTTTTATTTTCTCATGTGAATTTCTTTTGCTGCAGACTTCATTTCGAACACAAGACATGGTTAGTACTTAAATCACAAATCATTGAGGTTTATGCATTTATACGACAAGGCTCTACTGTGCTTTTGTATTGATGCTTTTGACATTAACTGGATCAAGTGTCAGCACAGTGACTATGTTTCTGCTGTCAAATGCAGCCTTAGCATTGTTTAAAAATGTAGGAAACCCTCAGCACCCTTACATAAACTTTGCCTATATTTATTTATATTCAGATAGAGGAAGTAGAAAGTTTACCAGACACCAGTAGATGCAGACACAGGATTTGCCACACAGATTTGGGATGAAGGTCTGTTATTCTGTTCCTGGCAGTGGCCAGTACCACCTGTTTAAAAGAAAGATGAGAGAAATATTCTTCCCCTAATAGTCCAATACTTCCTTCTATCCCAGAAAAAAGACTGGTTCATAGAGGCTGAGCTGTGGCTACTATATTCAGACAGCAGTGGAAAGCTCATGCAGGGGTGTTAAATAATGAGAGGGAACATATGATCTCTGAGAAAATCCTACAGCTGAAACTTAACCTGTAACTACAGCTATAAAAAGCTGGACCATTTTGATGAAGGATACTTTGTGCTTTGGTGTATATGTCTAGCAAAATTCCTGCTTAGGTTTTTAGTCTACTATAACTCATATAATTATGATTATATTTTTACCGATTTTATCCTTTTCTGGAACCTGACTGTTCTAGCATCAGCAATAACTTGCAGCAGGAGGCTCCATAGTTTGCTGTCGGGTGAAAAGGTTTTTCTGTTACCAGATTGATGTTTCAGCCTTTCATTTTTATACAATCCCCTTGTGCTCTTTCATGAAAAAAGGGTACTTAGCAAAACCCCATATAATTTCCTTGAAATATTAATTTCATTTGCTTTCATTCTGTCATTTTTCTGCTTGTTATTTCTAGAGGAAAATTGTCCTTGTTTTTCTTTTTTTCCTGCTTCTTCAGTTGTGCTTCTCTTTACACAACCTCTCTATTTAGTGATAGTCTTTTCTTGAGTCATGATGACCAGAAAAAGTAATATGGCAATTGTCTTCAATTTCACTATTAAAAAATCAAGTGCTACGTACTATTGTAAATAAACAAGCTCATTGAAGAGATTTAACTGCATGATCCCAGATATATCTCATGGATGGTAGATCTGAGATTACAGAAAAAGCCACCAGTTTTGTCCTGTACTTACTAAGCCCATCCATTAGTGATCAGCATTTCTCTCTGTCTATATGCACTGATTTACAATCACTTAAAAATACTAGGATTTAAAGGTGTGAATGCCTTTGAGACACTGGCATCAAAATGTTGATGCCAAAATGTGGTGTCATCAGAGGAAGATACTTATTTTTATTTTTTTTCAACTTTTCAGCAACACCCACTTGTACAGTAAGTGCTTTCCAAGCACCTGAAAGCAGGCTCTTCTCCAAACAGATATATGATGTACACTGAGAGACTTCCATGCGTGTTTCAAACGGGAGTAACTCTAGAGGATTAAATCAGTGTGGAAAATTAAATGTGTGCATCTATTTATAAAAGGGGAGCCCATTATTTAGCTAGTTAAATTGTTTTATTTCAGAAGATATTTATGTAAGAATTCATTCTTTCCTTGGTAGTTTTGTCCATGACAGTTTCAGTTTTATTCCTTGTCCTATTTCAGTTTATTCATATTAGCCTAATTTTTCTGTGGTTATGCAGTTACTTAAATTTTAACAATGAAAAGGGATACAGGAAAGTAATATGAATCCATTGTCCATTAAAATAATTGGTGCAGAGTTGAATTATTTAAATTTTTATATGCTTAACCCCTGGTTAAGCACTGAAACACAACATATATTAAAAGTGATTTATGTGTATATATTTATCAATAAAAGTATTTTTTCATAACCTAAATGATGCAAAAATGACATAAATTCTTGATTAGTTATATGCACAGTTTTATCTTAAGTATTAAGATAGAATGCATCAGCTGCAGTTTTCTTGCATATCTTTTTCTTGCTGAGGTAGAACATGTCTTTGAATCTTTTTCAGGGCTCATTATAGTGATATGTAAAAGTGTAGCAAAACCTTTTTTGGGGGCTTATCTT
>NW_010293534.1:10368-33603 GCF_000700745.2 Antrostomus carolinensis
TTCCCTATATAAGGGTGTGGTCAAAATATGTGTAATCTATAAAACATTTTACATTTATCATTGTAAGGCTTTAGTTAATTGCTGTAGACCTAAATGTATGAATCCCCAATCCTTTCCAGCTTAACAAAGCGTAAAGTTCTGCAAGTACTTAGCAAACATAGGACCCAACAACCACTGGTCTGGGACAGAGGAGCATACTAAGGCTTTAGAATCATAGAATCATTTTGGTTGGAAAAGACCTTTAGGGTCATTGAGTTCAAATGAAAACCTGACACTGCCAAGTCCACCACTAAACCATGCTGCTAAGCAGCACATCTACACATTTTTTAAATACCTCCATGGATGGCGACTCAAGCACTTCCCTGGGCTGCCGGTTCCAATACTTGACAACCCTTTCAGTGAATATTTTTTTCCTAATATCTAAACCTCTCCTGGCACAACTTGAGGCCATTTCCTCTCATTCTATTCCTTATTATTTGGGAAAAGAGACTGACACCCACTTCACTACAACCTCCTTTCAGGTAGTTGTAGAGAGCACTAAGGTATCCTCTGAGCCTCATTTTCTCCTAACTAAACAAACCCAGTTCCCTCAGTTGCTCCTCTTAAGACTTGTGCTCCAGACCCTTCACCAGCTTTAGTCATGAGAACATACACATTTCTACTTCAGCCAAAATTAGTAATGCAGAATATTTTGTTGAATTTTTTGATAGGTTCAATATTTTTTTATGGTGAGTAAAAGGTGACTATCAGACAACTCTACCTCTCATGATAAAATATTTACTTTTGATACAAATTTCAACTTTGACCTGGCAATATAATCGTGGGTTAATACAGAGTCCTATTTTTATTTGTGTAGGTAATAACAAAAAATCGATTTGTGAGAGTTAAATTAATTTAAACATGAGTTTATTTTTATCTGAGAGACTGTGAAATTCACTGGGAACAGAAATCCTAGGGAATGTATGCAACACTAAGTGACTCAGGGAATGAGTAACATAGCACAACTCAACTGCCTTATAAAACTACTTTAAATAATTATTAGGATGAAGACAAACTATCTTAGTGAATTTGTACTAAATCAGGACATAAGTAGAGATATTTGATCCCGTATTATCTAATATATAAAAAAGAAATGCTCTCAGGTACTTGATAGACAGCTTATAATAATCTGTGTAACATTGCCCATCGTGATAAAGTATGAATCTCTTTAGATTGCAGCCACGTGGGAGCGACCATTGATCTAATACTTGCGATGACAGTGATATTATCACTGCGTGTACCAGATGAGGGCATGTTCAGCATTTAAGCAAGGTCAGGAGTCTTGGTAGTAAAAATGTTGGGTCAGCAATAATAGTTGTAGCATTCATGATCCTTTTTACAGCTTCATTAGGCTGCGTATATGCAGTGATTGTAATATGTAAAGCTCCTTTCTTCATTCATAACTACTTTCCAATTTTGGCTCAAATATTTTCATTACTTTTTTTGTTAGAAAAATATTACTGTGTTGAAAGCAAAAAATTATAGAAGAATTTGTAGATTGGATTTAATATTTTATGTTTGTTTGGTTTTTTTTTAATTTTGGTAAATATTTTCCAAAAATATAATTATTCTAAGTAATATTGTTCCTGACTGACACTGAAATATTTATTTTGACACTGCATGACATACTTTACTACATAATTATTACATTATGAAGGATTAATTATTCAACATGTTCATATCACAGTTTTGATTCCATAAAGATAGTGTCCATAACGTGGGCGGAGAATACATTTTTGAATGTTCAAGTTATAAAAATGACATGATTTGACCAGATCTATTGTCATTTTAAACACTGTGGACCATTCTGGGTGCTGCATGATTATTACAACACTTTCTAAATGGTGGGTTACTGTACTTTCATTGGTCTTTAATTACTTTGATCGCATAGTATTTATAATAAAGTTCACATTTTTAAAAAAAGAAAATAACAAACCTTTGTGATGATTCATCTTGCTTAGCTTAGGAAGTGATTATTATCTCATATATAGGATGTTGCCTATGAGAAGCATTTGATAGTGCACAAGTCCACAATGAATTGAATAACCTTAAGCTCATCAAGTCAAGAAGATTAACTATTCTTAGTTTGATTAGTTAAGGTCTGTGGGATGCTCCTACCTGGGCCTAGGAATGTGCTTAGACTGGGCCAGAGGGAAGGAAACTTGCGTAATAATTAAGTAAAAAAATATTTTCCTTCCCTAAAAATTACATTTACCTTTTTCTACTGTGTTACCATCTGTTTTCTGGGTTTTTAATATTTTGAAGGGCTTGTTTTTTATTTGCTTATCAGACAGGATTTTTGTTTTGTTACTGATGATAAATTAGCTGTTACCAAAGCTCTGTATTTGGAATTGTTCCTTATAAAAAAAGGAATTTTCCTTATTTGTTGCAGTTAGCATTCTCAGTAACCCCAATGGTGTGTACAGAACAGTTATAATGGGATGACACCTACATCCAGTTTTGTCTGGCATCTTTATGACAATGTGTCACTTGTCACATCTGTTAGATCAAACAGGCTTATGTGTGTATTAACACAAGGATGAAGACAAAAGGTTTCAGTTTTAGAAATAATTTGTCTTCACAGTCAGACTCGCTTCATTATATGGATATTGTAGTACAGATTTGTATTGTAGTAAAAATGAAATGAGAATACAGGGTTTTGTGCTGAAAACATTATTTCAGAAGCTTTGAAGTTTTTTACCTTGTTGCCCTCTGACCTGTTCGCTCTAAACAACTCAAAATTTTCAAAACCGATCTTGGCTCTGGACAGACACATTTTTAAAGGTACAGAAGGTTCTAATTTTCAAAGGTGCAGAATTACACTCTGTGAGAATGGCATTTATAGGTACCTCAGTTTTACTGATTTGCTCCTTTCATACTCCAGAGTACGTGAAAATCTTGCTTAAAATAGACACATAACTGAGAGGTAAAGAGAGTGCAAATAACTTTTACAGACACAATAAGCAGCTTCCATTTTCCTATGCCCCTGCATGACAATATCCTTGGGATGATCCAATGTCCCAACAGAAAGTGCCAATCCTCTATCCTGTCATGTGCAAGATTATTTTTCTTCTTCCGTATTATGTATTTTTTTCTTAATATGAGACGACATATTTATAAAAGGAAACAGCCCTCTGGATAATCTACCAGTCAGAGAAGGTGAATGTGAATGTCTGTAGCCAAGTCCCTTCCCTCAAACCTCTTATCTTGCCAAAAACAACACAGCCCAAATGTGTAAGCACCCTGATTTGCCCTTCAGAATGCTTTTCCAACCTTCAGTCTTTTATGCCAACCTCAGAATATCTGTTATATTATAACTGAGGTAAAAAACATTGCTTAGGGTTTGCAAGACAGAACATTTTAATTTCTTTTAGGTATCCTGCCATGCAGCTGAATTTATGAGCCCAAGTTAAATGCCAGGGCTCTCCATACATGGTGTAATGGAGTTAAGTGCCTAAAAATGAAACTGGTAGTTACTTGCAAGTGTTAACTGGTCACTGGGAAATGCTGAAGTGCTAGGGCATGGCCTTATCCCATTCATGGAAACACTTAGGAGGATACCTCATGATCAGAGAGACTCACAGCTGCCAAACCCATCCTACAACTCAGTGTCAAAACCAGGTCAGACATTTATTCCAAAAAGAAGACAAAAAGGGGAAGAAGAATATATTTATCTGGGAAAGAATCCCCCAACTGATACATTATCCAGGAACCAGACCAACCAGAGAGTTGTAGGTTCAGACTCCTATGTATCCCCTGCATAGGAATGAGGGAATGGTACAAGTGATTTCTCTTTGCTTTCCTTTCCCAGGAAGTAAAATGACATGTCTAGATTGCCATTTTTGACCTCACCCCACTGAATCATTCCCTAGATCATGAGGACAGTGAGTTTAAGAATAGGCTAGAAATAGAGCTGTCACAAGTAGAAAAGAAACAATTCTTTCTGGATATTTCAGGCAATTATGTAAGCTGTTGATTATTATATAATTAGAGAAAAAGATGGGAGTGAGAAAGTAGTCAGCCTAGATTACATGTTTCATGTGCTAAAATTATTCCTGAACTGAAGGTTTGTGTTCCACATGTAGACTTGGAGTACATTGTTAAAGCCTGGATTCTGATTTTATAATCTCCTTGTAGCAGCTGCCACTCGGTCTTTCAAATCACACACATCTTTGATGTCAGACTACTGTTCCATTACGGTGCACCTCACTGCTTCTCTCAACTCAATCTCTTTTAATCTTGCAAATCAAATAAAGCTCAGTAATGCTGATAATATGTCAAAAATGTCCTTGCCTCATTGACATTCCCAGTGGAAGTCTACTTTTGAAATAATTTCTCAGCTAAGTTCAGATATGTTCTGCAAACCATGAAACATCATTGAGAAGTGCTTAGTGCATATCAATAAAAGGAAAAAGATAGCCAACAGATATCGTATTAATAGTTAACTGCAGGGTTTTTGTGCAGTAGAATTCAGATATGCATAAAAATAAAATCAGATTTCATGTGCATGCTATTATCACTAAATACCACTTCTTTATAAAAAATATCAGATTGTATTTCTAGTGATATATCAGTGGGCAGAATAATGAATGACTAAGCCTACTAGGAAAGTTTTGATACTAGAAGTAAATAGCTGTTGCAGGTCTTTAAGCACTGTAGCCTATTATGAGATTTATCCTTGGTGGTAAATATTTTTGTTGGCAGTTTGAAGGCATAAAAATGTTGTTCACCTTGATATAACATCATATGCATATTTGAAGTACCAGCAGTTTTTTTTTTAATGTGTTTCTATGAAGCAAAATTTAGATAAGAGGGACATAACAGCCTCTAACTCATATAGAGGTGTCTGAGCTTAGTGGGCCAAGAATCAGGTGAAAACTTGGGAACTTTGCTACTGAAATGGGACTCTGATTGTGCTTATCCTGTGAAATATTAATGGCAAGTTCACGTATTTAAAATGGCAGCCAGAATATATTCCTGATATAGTTTTGTCCCTTTATCAATGGAGGAAAAGTAGATTTACCAGGTACAAGACTTACAGCACTTGGTACAAAGTCAGTGTCAGTTGAATACAGATGTCACCGAATCACAGAACCACGGAATGACTAAGGTTGGAAGGGACCTCTGGAGGTCATTTAGCCCAACCCCCTGATCAAGCAGGGCCAGCTAGAGACAGTTTTCTAGGACCATGTTCAGATGTCTTTTGAATATCTCCAATGATGTGGACTCCACAACCTCCCTGGGCAATCTATGCCAGTGTTTGGTTGTCTTCACAGTAAAAAGTATTTTCTGATGTTCAGATGGAAAATGATCAGTCATGAGCTGGTTTTTCTGTCCCAAACTGTCCCTCTGCACAGGGTGTGATGGTACTGGAAGTCTCAACTGAATCCTTACATTCCCCTGATCACGATATGCAAGTTTTCATACCCTTTATGGTCACAAGACCGCCCTTTCTCTTTGGGACTGAAATACATTTATGTTGCATTCTTTAAAGATTCAAGGACAACAGGAAGAAAGTAGCTTGTGTACTACAGAACCTGTAGAAGGAAAAAACTTAAAGCATTTAAGCCATCTTCTTGGTAGTATGGGATTAGTAAGAACAGTATATTCTTCATTACTTAGTCCTGCCTAATCCATTGTTGCATTCAGCATGCAGATTTCTGTCATTTACACTAGGAAAGTAGTCAATAACCTGCCCTTTTTCACTGTTAGAAATCATCTTCTTGAGACTAGCTAGGATTTTCAAGGAATCAAACTAGTTAACTATAAGCCTCACTCCCTAAAATTCCCTTTAGAAACCTTTTAGTAATTTTTGTTTTCTTTATGTAACTGAACACTTTCCACACAGCTCTTGTTATATGTACTTATCTTGCCGTTAGCTCCTTTTGGTTCATCAAAACTACTCCACACTGTAAGAGTACATGCTGATGAACCACTGGCAACAACTGGCAGTACATTCAGCCTGGAAAATGTGTATTTACATTTCTCTCTCTATACACACTTTTGGAAGGATGAAATCACATCCTCCTCTAGCAAAGAAATTCAAGGAGACATGGTGTTTTTATTTCATTCAGATATTGTTTAAAATCAGCTTAAAATGATAAATATACGCTCAGTGTCCAGTGATCCATCATCCAGTGGCACATACTGCAGTAAAATGTACTTCCAAGAGGGAGACAGAAGAACAAAAGCAGGAGTGAAGGAAGACTTAGCTCAGTGGTAGTAAATCACTTGTAAGTTGTCTCTGGTGGTGCAGATCAAGAGGTGCAGGTATGAATGAGCTGTGTGAAATCTTTTATTTTGATTTGTCACACAGAAATTTCAGCCCTATTACTTGTTATATTTGTGCTCTGAGGCCATGCAAATATGTTAACACATATTACTTCAAGTACAATTAATTGAGATACAGTTGCTTTAAAAACAGTATTTTAGTTTCCTACCATATCTCTTTTTAGAAGTCAGAGTAACTCTGAAAAAAGGTAAAGTCTTTAATTTTAGATGGGTCTATGGTCAGAAAATCAGAATTTTAACCACTGTCCAGTCCTTTCCTACTTGATATTTTTATAGAGTGGATTTACTGTAAAAATGAAATATAAAGTGTCTATAGATTAGGGAAAGCAGTACCAATCTTACCAGAGAGCATCTACCATCACACACCGTGGTTGCCTCCAGCTTTGTTTCATAAAATGGTGGGTGGATGAAACTCTGAAGAATTTGTTAGAAGTCTTGTTTGAGAACCTGAAAGTGATGATGAATATGAGAATCCTTAAATTGCCTTAAGCCTTCTTAAATGGTAGTTCCACTTGAGAACAACCACAAATCTCAGAAATCCTTTGAAATTCTGGGAATGTCAAAATCTGTGGCCCATAATTGTGAGATTGAAAAGATTCTTACCAAATAGGACACTTAGTTCTCTTTGGTGTATTCATAAGTCTCATTTTTTTTTATGTGCACAGATTATGTAATTTATGAATTTATGACATTTTTGCTGAACATATGGTTGAAAACCATAGGATTGAAAAATCATCAGTGAAGCATTTGTGTTCAGAAATAGTTATTAAAAAGCCTAGAAAACGTGCATGAGGAACTTATGACCAATTGGACTGTTATTAACTGGACCATGGTGCGTGTTGGTATACGGCATGTTGGTATAGATCCAGCTTTTATTTAAAGATATTTTTATTTATCCTGATTTTCTGACTGTTTTTAGATCTCAATTATTGATTTTGTTCCGTATAGCTTCGAAAATCATAATTATGTTTTCTTTTTGATTACCATGATAGGACTTTTTTTCTCTTATGCTTTTATTAATAACTAATTGGACTCAGACAAAAAACTATCCTGTCTCAAAACTAAAAATGAATTCTGCAGAAAAACAGTACCTAAAATTGTAAATATATTTCTAAAAAACTCCTTTGTTAACAATTGAGCAGATTTATGTGAAAAACAGATATATTGCCCATATAGGAAGAATAAAAAATATTATTTAATACATCTGGGAATATACTGCAAGAAAATGCTGTTTTCCAATTACTGCTTTTGTTTCAACTGCTAAATTCTCTTTCATGTACATTTTCTACAAGAAAGAGATGGAATTGGACTGTTATTTTAAATATTACAGAAGCAGAATTCCAATGTATATGAATTGGCATATACTTAATTGATGATTATGAATTCTTAAACCAGAAAATCTTGAATTTATATATGTGGTCAGTCATAGGTGAGGAATTATTTTGCAATTTTTAATATATTCGATTTCATATTAAAGAAAGAAAAAAGATGTTATTTAAGTAAATGTTGTACAGAATCTGGGTGTTAGATATTTTAAAGTAGAAAGACAGTTAAGTTTGCTCAAATATATTATTCAGAACTTTCTTATACTTTTCTGATAATCAGTCAGTGCTTAAAGATTAGAAGAAAGATTAGTGAAATCAGAAAGCATTCTTGGAACATTTCTTCAGGGGCATTAATCTGATCTATAAAAGTCTGAAAAGCTTTCTAGCAGATTTCTGATCTACTGCCCTGATTAAGAATGAAGTCCCAAAGTTAGAAAAAAGCAACAACAAAAAAAAGACAAGCGAAATAGAAATAATAATAATTTTAAGTATTGCAAATGAAGCTTGACTATATACAGATGTTGAAGGCTTTTCTCATCCTGTTAAGTAATACTGACTAACAACCAAAGATGGAGTATCATTTGAAGACCACCTTAATAGTTGTTACACTTGCATCAGTAAGGAGACACAGATATTACAAATGAGGATAGAGGTTGGGAATATATTTTTTCTACCTAAAACAAAAAATAAATATAGCATTGCACCACTGTAATTTAATTTTAGTAAATTTATGTTGAAAGTAAATACCGGAACAGTATAGAATATAGTTAATTATGGGCAACAATTATCTTCCATGTTTATTGTATGCTTATAAAGTCAGATTTTTGATATAACTAAGTGTGGAATGAGTGACAACTCTGAAAGTAGACTAGAAATTTGCAGTGATGTTTTCCATGAATTTATTTTCAGTTTTTGTGAATCTTGGGATTTCTGATATATATTGGAAAGTGAATGCTAAGTGAATAATTGTTCAGTTGTACATAATACTGATGACATTACTGCCATAGTCTTTCTGGATTATACTAATGAAATGGAAGACGTATAATCGTATTTAGGATTATTGGCAAATAACTACTTGAAACACTCTGAATATTAAAGACAAATATTCTTCCCTGAGTTTGTGTAGTATCTGGCACAGTAATGAACACTGGGGCTTCCAGGTGCACTATTGGAAAGTGAATAATTAATAACGTCAACTATGAAAAGCATTTGAAGAAAATGAGATTTGGTATGAGCAGGTGCAATTGCTATGACTTCCATGCAAATTCATCCAATTATATGAAACTGATCATTTACTGTTCCAGTTTTGCTTCACTTTCACCAGTTAAGCTTTGACTGACTAGATTGTTCCAGTTTTGCTTCACTTTCATCAGTTAAACTTTGACTGAGTAGATTTCTATTATTTTCAACCAGGACTTTTTTTTATCCTGTGTATCAATTTTCACAGATGTTGATTCCCCTAGATGATTATCCCTAGAGGATATTGTCTGGTTGAATTAATGAAATTCACGCTGCAATTTCTGGGGAAATAAACCATACTCTGTATTGTGTACTTTATCAGTTTTACTTAGGAGATGTCCAGGCACAGTGACTGAGTTTATGGAAAAGGATACTTTTCCTTTTAGAGCACATTGAGGACAAAGGAGAAGCCCAGAAGAGGGTTTGAGATGCTGGAGGAATAATTTCTTTTCTGCCCTCAACACCAATGTGCTTTCATAATCCTTTTGTGCAATTGGCTGCTGGAGGATTGTGCCCAACAGACAAAGCCTGTCTCTGAGAATGCTATTACTACATACACTTCAACTCTTTTTGATACACATACCTCTGGGGAGTGAATATGGCTATTTCAAGAGCTAGTATTTCAAGGAGGCCACACAGAAGTTGCTTTCAGTTGAGATGTTGTAACTCATAAGCAATAGATTTCAAGGCCAGAAGGAGCTGTTATGGCCATTGTAATCTATGCCACACCAGCCAGCCAATTTGCCTGGTATTCTCTGTAAGCTAAGGAGAATGTTGAAGCACAGCACATGTTTTAGGAGCATGTTGAATCTTAAGTTCAAGATTTCTAATGATGGAGAAATAATTTCCTTTGGCAGATTGTTCTGGTGGAGAATTATTTCCATTCCTGAAACTATGCACAAATTTTTTGAAATTCAGATTTATACAATTGATTCTAGCAGCTGGGACTGTTCTTTTTTTTCACCCAACCTTTACCATTATATCTGTGTTTTTCAAAACATATCTCTCCATATTTAAAATTTGTTTTTCTTGGGCAAATGTCATGTCATATACAAACAAGAGTAGGGAGTGTGAAATGGTCTGAATTTTATTTTGTCTAGGGGACTTTATGGAGAGCAGTTAATTATGTAAGTAGTGACTGTCAGCCTAATCAGCTGACTTTATGAAGCCTCAGAAGGTTTCTACATAAAATTAGGGAATTCCCAACATTCTGAGTCTTTCTTTCATGGGTGGTTATAAAACAGCATTGGCTAGCTCTGGTTTTGTTTCCTTTTTGAGCATTAATTTAATGACACAATTAAATATCTTCAGTGCTTCTCCTAGGTTTTGATGAACCCAATTTATATCATTAAACAGAAATTGACTAGGGAATTTTATGATAACTAATGTCAAGATTATAATATGTTTTTTCAGTAACTGGTGAAGAATATTTTATGAATCAGATTACCTACCTGGAGTTTATGCAAGAAGGTGTAACTCGGTGATTTGCTCACCATGTCTCCTCTCATTTATGTAAGAATCAGCTTGAGTGAGGGGGTCATTTCAGTGTAACCTCTGTAATTGTTGAGATTTCAAGTAGCTGGTAGCAGGGCCTACAGACGAGTATCCAAAAGGCATATTTGGCCATGCTGTTGAGCTGTAGTGGACAGCAGAAAAATTAATATTATCAGTGTGATGAAGGCTGTATGTAGAAACTTGAATAAATTAAAATCCCCCTCTGAAAAAAAAAAAAAAAAAAAAAAAAATCAGAATTTGAAATGTGGAATGTTCCAAAAATTTCGACATCTTTGAGGTCAAATTAAAGACACCGTGATTCATATCTCATCTGAATTTTGTACACTTCAGATTCACTTCTTACAGTGCTCCAGTGCTTTGCGGTATTAGCAACTTCTACTATATGATAAAGATTATTTTTTTTGTCTTATTTTAGGTTCAGCATATTTTGGAATTATGATCTGTCTAAGGGTTTTAGTTGATTTTTCTAATCTTAATTTATTTTGTGACATAGTATGAATCAGGTCACTATGAACGTAGCAAGACTTCATTAGATGAAATCTGTTGCCATTCACGGATGTAGACTAGTGTAATATACATTTAATACAATAATACTGTGGAAATCTTGCATCTCATTGTATACAAGTTTATTATAAGTCTCAGCTGTAAGTCTGTAATTCTATGTATTTAAGAAGAAAACATCTGGTAAATCTCCCGAGAAAACTATTTTTGCAAACTTCTTACCTGTCCTGAATTCAAATTTTCCTTGCACATAGATTTCTGAAATTTTTGCTCAGCATTTCATCAAATAAAGTTCTCACAGGAATTGGATTAAAAGTTATATAGACCTCATTGAATGTTTTTAACCTGATTTTTCTCTCTCATAATAATAGGTTCATCCAAGCAACTAAAAATAGAAGAAATGACATTTCAATAGAATTCTGAATTCTAAGATTTTTTCTTAAACTAAAATAAAATAAACATTATTACTTTTTTTCAAGGATTACCTATACCCAATAAGAACTTCAGATTTGGTTTATTCTTAAATATGCAAACATTACAAGAGGATCTAGTCTTTCCACAAAGGCAATGGCTACATTTAACCCATTCAGAAAAATTAAGATATGCTGGAGCAGGTAGTTCTGAAAGGGAGAAGTCATCTATTTTTGTCCATGGGAGAATATAAAGAATTTTCAACACATTCTGTGATTTCAGTCTGTGAAGTATGAAGGAGCAGATCTTTAAAACCAGATATAACTAGATCAATATTTGGCTGATAAAAGAAATAGACATGATGTGTTATTGATTGGGAAAATAATCTGATGTTGGAAATTCCTGACCACACCACGAGGTAGTCATGTCAACTCACCAGAAGAGCTCCCTCATTCTTGGGCATCAATCTTGCTCATAAATGTAAGCCTTACTCCTTGCTTTATTGTGAAATTAAATGAAGATCTGAAAGCAATTGACGTGCAAATAAAAGGCACTATATATGTAAAATAATCTGATAGCACAGTTATTATTTAGTATTTTCAGTTAGAAGACCAACAGATATTAGATGCAGGTAACTATAATAATCTTGCTTCCAATATTAAACTTGTTAAAGTTTTATGTGGAGGTTTTGAGCTTGTCTTGTACGCAGTTGATGCAGAAGTCTTTATGAATACTCCTCCCCACCCCATGCTTATCTAGTGTGGTACCTTTCTTTTGTGTTTCTGCTATGCCACAAGATTTTTTAATGAATAGTCCTGAAAATATGCTTGTCTTTGTGCATACCTAATCAGCCTTCAGTAAGGTCCTGATTCAACAAAGGCCATGCTTAATTTCAAGCATCTGACTGCTCTTGTGAAATGCACAATGAAATATGAGCTTAACTTTGAATATGGTTTTCCATTTATCTTTTTTGCCAGAGAATAGTCTAATGACTAACTGGAAAAATAGTAATTTCACTTGTGAAACAAAACAGTCTAACACTCTATTTCTAACATAGTGATATGGATATCCAGGATCACTTCTACTTTACTGAACAGTGCAGATAGGTAAGTGTTACCTTCTAGTATCAGAGGCCAGTGGAAGCCAATATTGCTGCCAAAATAAGCAGTTTGGCCATTTTGTCTCCTATGTTTGGTTTATTTTTAGAGCAAGTGTCTAGATGCATGATCCAGCTGGTCACCTACTGAATTACATCTAACATCAGCTTTCAATGTCTCTCATTTTCAAGAAGATCTTTTTACAAAGCTGTATAAAACACATCACCTTAAGCATTTCAAAGACCTCCATCGTAGCAGGTGTTCTGACATCAAAGTAACAGCCTTTCTGGGATAACAGTGAAAGTTTATTCCTTAATATTCTCTTATACAGTCTTATCTGTATGTGCATTTCTGCCTTTTTTTTTTTTTCTTTTTCTTTTCTTTTTCTTTTTTTTTTTTTTTTCTCCTTCTCTGCCTTTTTGTTTTAATAACAAGTTCTGGTGTTTAAAGATGAAAAGAGAAAGGTCAGGGAAATGTCTTATATAAGGCAATACCTTGTACCATTTAGAAACTTTCCAGGAATTAAATATGTGAGGGAAACTTTTCTTTATTTTTATTAGAGTCTTTAGTGCAAAAATTCATAACTGCTTGGTCTGAATGTCTCTTCAGGTACTTTTTTTTTTCTTTTACAAATGCCCACACAATTTTTTTAATGGCCCTGTGGAGCTGCATTACTATGTAGGTATAATTAATCATTAAAGTGCTTAAGGAATAATGAGTTACTGAATTCTTTCCTGGGCTCACAAGCTGGAAAAGTATATGAAAAATATTAGGCAACACAAATTATGTTTTAGAAAGGAAATTGAAAAGCTAGTGTTTCCCAAAGCAAACAGCCAGTTTGGATTAATGTTTTTTATTATGAAGGCTTCAATTTTGCCATGTATGATACTATAAAATTAGCATTTTATATTGTATAAACACTTCTATTTACATTATTGTTGAGAAGAGATTTGTCCAACATCTTTCATGTTTCAAGTGGTTTTGTTTTAAATCTAAAATTTAATTACAAATTAGGTTGATATGTGTTGAGTCTTTCTTGTGCCTGTCAATGAAATGGAAAACCTACCATAATAATAATTATCTAGTAATGGCTTAAAACCCATTAAAGTTAAAATTTTAAACATCCCTGAAGTCAATTGAACTTGATCTTTCTTTCACTTAAACTGCTAATTTATTTTGCTACATATTTGTTTTATAACCAATTTTTAGGTTTAATTTGTCATTTGGTAAGTTCTGTTTCAACTGTAGTCCCAGTACATGGCAAGCTTGAAATAATTAACTCTTCAGGGTACATGAAAATAACGTTTAGCCCCAAACATGATATTATAAGTAAGTTGATTGGTCACTGGAACAGGTTCCCCAGGGAAGTAATGGTATTGAGCTCAAAGAAGGTCTGGACAATGTTCTTAGTCCTATGGTTTCATGTAGGTAGTCCTGTGAGGAGCAGGGAGTTGGACTCGATGATCCTTATGGGTCCCTTCCAATAGGTGAATAGGTATATGATCTGAAGATTGACACAAATATAATTGATAAAGTACAATTGTAGAGGGGAGGAAAGGCAGGCTGGACTGGGTGGAGAGTGTTAGTTACTGATGAGGAGAGCAGGCTACATGGAGATTCAGTGTGACCAAACCATAGGTGGTAGAGGTAAGATCACTTTCCTGTAGAAGTATTACTCTATTTGACTCATATAAGCAAGTCTTCAGTTATTTGCTCTGAAGAAGTAATCTAATAATTTGAAAGTACAGGTTTGTATGTGTGAGTCTCACTGGTTTACATGTGGCGCTCAGCCCTGAGTTTTCTGCCACAGAAGATTGGTCCTAGAGGACTCAGGTGTTTGTATTTTTCTCTCATCTTTCAGATTTACCACAGATTATTGTAATGCACAAGAACAACAAAAAAGAAACTTGCCATTGAAGGATGAAATTACTTTCTTCAAAAGTAAATTGTACATGAGTTATTTGCAAAAGGAGCTGAGAATGGGCACTGCCTGAAGTGTGAATATAAATCCCCATACTCTAATCAGTATAGTCACTGAAATTTTATTAAGCTTTGGTGGCTGCATGTGACATTTGGCTTCAAGGCTTTTTTTTTGCTTTGCTTTTTCTTCATGCCAAGGCTGTATATATCCTTACATTCTTCTCTATTTTCTTTTTTGAAACCTTCCTCTTAAATCACAATATCAAAGAACCCATTTAGTGCCTACCACTGTTTTACACTGAATAACAGGAAAGTACTAATGGCTGAAACTTGAAAAGTCTACAATAGGAGGCCTTTTGAAATCTAAACCTCTGCATTTTCACTCCAGACAGAGATAATGAAAAAAGATTGTCTCTCTTAATAATCTGAAAGGAAAAAGAGAGGTAGGAGGTTTTCAGAGCATGACAGAGAACCTTTGCTGTGATTCAAAATACTTTGCCTATAGAGGATTTTCAGTAGGCAAAAGCATAAAGCCAAACTTGGAATTCTGTATTTAACAAGGCAGAATTCATAAAAAATGTCATTTAAGTGGCTCTGGTAATAATAATATTTGTGAGAGATAAAAGAATGGGAAAAAGACCCATCTTGAAATCTGTTTTAAAAAATACTGTGAGCTGAAGAATACATAGACTCTAGAAAATATAAAACCAGAAAACTGAAAAAGAAATCCCACAGAATAAATTTTGATCAGTGTTTTTTTTTAAACTAGAACTAGAATTCTACTCAGTTCTCAGCTTTTCTTAGATTAAGAATTTTTTTTTGTTACTATTTTAAAAGTATTTATACTGTACTTAGTAATATATGAGTGGATAATATCTTAGAATATTTGAACACTAATCCTTCTTAAAATACTGATGGCTTTCCTCCAGAATTTCAAAGGTGCATTTTGTATTTTAAAATTTGCTTGATTTTACAGGGATTGTATCTAGGCTACAATTTGTTCTGTAGTAACTTCCTCCTTTTATTAATTTTTTTTTTTTCACTTTAAATAGAAAATATGACAATAAGGCACTTATTTTGTTACCAGTGATTTATGAGAGACAGGTTATGGCTTCAGAAATTATGATCTTTTTGACTGGTGGAATTAGTAAAAACAGAGTTAAAGTTAAATGAGATAAAAAATAATAAAATATTTATTAAGGGGAAAAAACTGCACATGATTAGTAAGTATTCTTTCTGGAATCATAGAAAACTGCAATTACAAAAAAAAAAAAAAGCTTTACTGGTTTATTTATGCCACTGAATGATCTTACCCAGATAATTTAATATGATGAGTAAAGTTTTGTTGAAAAATGTTAAAACAAAGGCCATATCTTTTTTTTTTTCTACAGACAAGTAGTTGGTGTGCACTACATGTTGAAAGCTAGTCAGATATATTTTAGATTAGTCAGTAATTTTCCTATTAAAAAAATATAGTTTGAGATAAATTTATTGAAGATATTAACATCTTCCAAGCCAAGAAGATTTGTATTCCTGATGAATCTTGTGTTGCTGTTCCAAACCTTGTTGCTCTTTAGTCCTTTCCCCAAGTCAATACTTTGCAAGCAAATGAGTATCTAAAAAATCAAAATCAGGTAAGTAGGAAAAAGCACAACTGAGGTGAGCTGCTCTGTTTCCAGGAGTCCTGATTATGTTTCCTGGCACAGATATTTTTCTCATTTTAATTATAAAAATTATCAAATATAGAAACCAGATTCAAAAGTTTTCTTTAGGTACAATACAGTCTCACTGAACAGCAAATGTTCATGTTTTGTCTCCTTAGATCAAGATCCATTTTTACCTCCTGCCTAATACTGTTGTATGGTTCTTCATCATTGTCCCTGGGTAGAACAACCTGTCAGTCAGCTGAAACTGCCCGTTGCATTGATAACAGTATACTGATTTATGATCCTTGTAATGTGAGTAGTCACCTTCTAAAATAAAAGTGGATAGAGTTTTAAATTTGAAAGCATATTTAGTAATATTTCTTTTGAACATATTTTAGCTTAAAATCCCCCACATCAGTGTTTGAATGTTAGGCATCAGTTTACATGATTCTCATGGCTTTTTTTTTTTTTTTTTTTAGTTAAACAGATTCTTAATATCACAGGGATGAACAGGAGGCTAAGAAAAGCATGACTATACAGCTGCAACATCTTGTCTCTCTTAATGTAACTTTAGACTTGATTCATAATACAGTTGATTCCACAGAGACTGAAATGAAACTTTCATTTTCAGTATGAATATGCCTAACCAGTGTTAGGCAAGCATTACTGGTGTGAATTATATTGATCTCAGACTTACAATCTCCCTGAATCTATCTGTGAAAAATCATCTGGCTATTTGTAGGGAATATCTTAGAAACTTTAGAAGACTTATTCAGTCATTAAATCCTCATCACATTCATGCATTTAATAGGAATTTTTTGTTGCTAATCTCAGCTCAGCAGACTTAGTCCTTCTCTTGTTGCCACTATAATTTATGTGTAATCATAATTTGACAACCTTAGTCTAATGCTACTCTCTGTTCTCTAAAGAAGTTTAATACCTTCTGCTTTGCACGCTTATAACATTTATCACTTGAACAATAGATGTATATGACCCTGTTCAATTACCCTCCAATATGTGCAAGGAGTTGCTTCAGCACAACCAGATTCCCAAAATTATATTTCATTGCTGGTTTGCATCTGTTGACTTGCAGATAAGGTGGTGTTGCTCTTTTCAAATTGAGTTAATTTTTCAAAGAATTTGTTATTTCAGTGGGTTTTCTTATCTTGCATTTTGATGATATGCTACCAACAATAAGTGAAAGATGAGTGTATACCAATTGCCATGCTTTTTGAAGTGTACAAAGCCAATATAAATGTTTTATATCTCTCATGAAGTGCAGCTAAGTCGTGTCTCAAGACACACAGTGAGATATTTCTGACTAGCGGATAGGCGTTATGTATTCTTTGCCAGTTTCCATCTCTTCTGTTGTGGCAGATTACCCCTGGCTAGCAGCCACACACCCACCCAGCTGCTCACTCACTAATTCCCCCTCCTCAGTGGGACAGGGGAAACAAATAGGGTGAAAAATCTCATTGGCTGAGATAGAGACAAGGAGAACGATTACCAATTACTTTTGTGGGCAAAACAGATTTGACTTTGGGAAAATTATTTTTTTTTTGCAATTAAAATAGATTTGGGTATTGAGAAACAAAAATACAAATATAAACCAAAACCTTTCTCCCGCCTCTGCCCAGCTGAACTGGGGACTCCTTCACCCATGCAGCACAGGGAGGGTGGAGTGTGTTCGCCTCTGGCTGTAACAGTTTGCTGCTGCTGCTTCCTTCTCACACTGTTACCCTGCTCCAGCATGGACTCTCTGTGGGCTGCAGTGCGAATACCTGCTGAAGCTTCTGGTGTACCTCCCCCTCTGCCTCTTCTGACATTGCTGTCATTTCTCACTCTTTTTGTTCTCTTATCCTCTTTCTGTGAGAAGCTTTTTGCCCTTTCTTAAATACACTTTCCCAGAGGTACCATCAGCCTGGCTGGGGGCCTCAGCAGTGCCCTGCGGTGGCTCGGTTGGACCTGGCTGGAACTGGCTGTGTCCGGCTGGGGACAACTCTGGCCTCTCCCCATAGAGGTTGCCCTGCAGCCCCTCACTGCAGGCACCTGGGCACCTGCATCAAATACATTAATAAATGGCAATGATCACGAGTTTTGTAAAGGTTTAAATGTGAAAAGAATATTGACACCTGGGGTCTACAGCGATTCTTGAATAAGTTTGGTCAATGCTGCTCTGTTAATGTAATTCTAATGATAAATCTCACTCCTGGCTGCTTGTACAGAGCAGGGTGCCTGACAGAGCAGGGTGCTTCCAGTGTCTGTCTCCTACAAGAGACCCTCATTGTCAGGCCCTCACACCCCATTGGTTCCAAATAACAGCAGCTTCTGCTCTAGCTGAACAAACTCCCTCTGATATTTTGTGAGACTGTTGACTCGGTCTGCTTTGTTGGTAGGTTCTTTGTAAACGTCTGAGGTTTCTAGAAAGGGGATCTGATTGGGAAGTTTCCCTTTATTGTTGTGTTCCTGTATACTTTCCCCAAGCAGTTATTACTGATGGGCTCTGGAGACAAGATACTAGGTTTGGTATATCTTTGGTCTGAACAAGTATGGCCGAATGCTCAGGTATACTTTTTACAATTTATTTGTTACCTCTTTGAGCTTTCTTTTATGTATTCAGAGGGGAAAGAGGAATGTAGCTCAATGATAAATAGCTTGGGAAATATCAGGAGACTTCTGGAGCATTTGCATCTATATGTAACGCTATGTTGAGTAAATATTTTTCTCCATGGAAGATTGGATGTAAAGCCACTGGGCAATGCTAAGCCTGAGGGAGCTGTTAAAAAAATGTATAACATAGAACTACCAGCAGTGTTGGAGTAGCCAAGTAGCTTACACAGAGCATAATGATTTTTGAAGCACTGATAAATCATCTTCCATGTGTGACTAAGCTGACACATGGTATTTCAGTCAAATTGCTGGAGGGGTATGATACTACTCCACAGGAACAGCTGGGAGGAATCTGTCCCACTCTGGGATGCAATATGCTTCTTCCATGTTAGGCTGGACATCCTGCTTGTCCAAGTCTGTAGTTTACGTCTTTGGGCTCCATTTGCTATAGCCTGGAGCTGCAGACAGTATATGCTTGGAAGAAGGTGTGAATGGTGAGGTGTGCCATACAGGCCTCATGTAGAATGGTTTTTTGAAAGAAGAAGTGAATCAAACCTTATGCAGGCTTCTCATTTTGTCATAAATTCTCTCATAGATGTAGATATAGTAACAGCATAAGATAATACAGGAGAAGTCTGTAATAGAGAACATGATATAGTTGAGATAGGATAGGAACAGAGCAGTAGTTTAGTGCGTATCAATAGTTGTTACAGGTAGTTCATGTCATTTTAGCATGTGTTAAGCTAAGCAATGATCAATCAAGAAATTCAAGATAAGTGGGGCAGAGAGGACTTGATTGGCCTATTAGCCAGTAAACATACTTTACACCTTATTTAGGTTTAAGATGTGTTTACAATACTTATGTCAAGTTTATTATTAATTAAAGCAAAAATATTTTATTAAGATTTTTTTAAAAAACAGTGAAACACTGAAATAGTAATTACGGTTTTCTGCTCATGAACCTGTGTTCAGGCAGAGATCTTACTATTTTTTTAAAGACTAGTCATTGAACATAGCTAAGCTAGGTAAGATTTCTGCCTTAAAAAGCTTTATTTAATTTTTACATTTGTTTTTTATTTCATTCTGTACCCACATTTGAATCACTTGCATGTGTTCCACAGCACAGTAGTACGTGAATTTGCCATGTATTTACATTCCTTTACTCTTTATGTGTTCATTATATTTTGTGATTGATTTATTAACTAATTTTTGAAAGTCTAGTGTCTTTGGAGAAGTTTTCTTCAATATTTATGATTTTTCTTCTAATATCTGGATGTCATTGTTGCCCTGTTGATTAGCTCAAATATGGAATAGAACCTTTAAATATACATACACACTAAAATACCTTCACTATGTAGGAGGAGAGAGAGCATGAATAAAAAAGAGATTGAGAGAAAGGGGATCCTGCATGAGGAGAGGGATGGTTCATGGCTGAAAACAAAGTGACAATTAAATATGCCAACCATAGGTGTCCCTAAAGCTAGCCTATGAGGACTCTTTCTCAAAATTTTAGTTTCTATTTTAATAGTTTTCAGTAGTTTTTATTACAATGTATTAAACTTTCTTAAATATTAAACAATTCTGAAGGGGAATACTTTTGAAAATACGCAGCTGGCAGACAAGAGGAATTTAGGAAGAATGATTTTAGGATTTCTCATGTCTTTTGGGTGGCCATCATTTAATATAATATAATTTTTCAAATCTCCTATTTTTATATTAATTATAAGTTAAATATAGAGCAATAAAGCCTTGTTCAGTCTTCATGAAATAAGTATATAATAAGCAGGTAGAAGTGCCTTCCACTTCACTAATTCTTTCAAAAAAGTGATTTGAGTAGGAAGTTTCGACCTTAACTTCAATTGCAAGTGTTCCTGGACCAAACTAGCTAGAGGTCCTTTTGAAATCTACCCAAGTATATTTCCTTAAATTCATTTTCTTGCTTGACATCTCCAAAACAAAAATGTCATCAGTCTTTGTGCCAGAGGAATCAGGAGATATTAGGGTCTTTCATCATCTTTCTGAGGTTTTTAAAATAAGAGTACAGTTGTCCTAAGTTGGTGAGAGCCTTGGGGGAGTAAAGAGAGATAGACATTTGGAGGAGATGATTTATGCCTCTTTATACTTTTCCTTGCTTTTGGCTCAACCCTGCACCTGAGTTAGGTGAAGTGAATACGAGCTAAAAAAAACCATGTGCCAGCTCATGAGAAGAGAGAAGCTACCTTCTCCTGTCTCTCAGATCTTTGCAGCTGGAACAGCAAATGGATTCTAACAGGAGCCAGCCACATCACTTTCATATTTACAGAGATTTCCTGGATCCTGAGGATATTCTCCTTTTTAAAATTCAAGAGTCTTTGCTGCTCTATAGTTTTGTGAAAACTCAAGTACAGTGAGACATTTCTTTATATATTTTGGTGTTTTTGCACCACACTTAGGAGCTCTAATGAGTTAGGTGTAAAAAGTGCAGTCTTCCATGTGCCTGAATCATCTTTCTGTCTTCAGTTCTATAGAAGAAAAAATAAATAAATGACATCAGTAAGGCTCTGCAGGCATGAAAACAAGAGATCAGAATCATAGTCTGTTTTTTAAACTGTGGATTCTCTTTATAGCTTAATGTCAGCAGGTACTCACTTTATTTGCACATCATGTGAGTCATTAACTACAGCTATAGTTGAATAAGCAGTGGCCAATGTCTTTATACAGTAAAGTGTGACATCCACCCAAAGAAGTACTTCATTCTGTCTTTATTGATTTTACATGGTATCATGTCGTTTCCCTTCAAGAACGCTACTAAAATCACAGTGGCAGATTTCAGAAATAGTATATCTACTCAGCACACTTGTTGCTGACTTTGCCAATGTCTATTTAAAATGACTGCTGAGTTTTGCTTTTAGTAATGACTTCTGATTGCAGTATCTTGCCACATGCTGCACCAAATGAACATGAAAATAGTGGCCAGATTATTAGGTATCACATGACTCTTACTGATCTCAGTGTTGAAATCTCCGGGAGAATTAGTGAAGTTGAATTTTCTCCCATCCCATCTAGTAAAAAGAAAAAAAATAACCAAGACTGGAAAATATCATAACTTTTATCCAACAGTCAAGTATGTCTGTTTGGTTCTGTATTAAATATAAACCCTTTTTGTGTGCCATGAACCTTTCAAATTACATTTGCAAACACTTAATTGCTTTCTTCTCCTTATTACTAGCAGCTGCACTTAGTATCCTTTTATTTTAGTGAATTATACCTCATGCCAAGGAGGCAAGTGTTTGCAGGAGATAAAGTGTAGAGTCACAAACATTCAGGTCACTGAATCTCTTGTGCATGAAACACTTCCTTTTCTGTCCCTCTATTTTTAGATACTTTTAATATATTTTAACCTAGGTAAGATAAGCAAACAAAAATGGAAACAAGCAAGAAAATAAACAAACAAACAAAGCCCTGAAACATAGTTCTGAGGAATACAGCTGAAGAGTCTAGTAAGTCAAAATGTTATTCCAAAGAAAATTGAGCTCTACATTTTAAAAAGCTACTTATTTTTCTAAGGTGAATAGAAGTTGTGTATTGCAACAGTTATAAGAAGTGCTGTGGGCTTATTTTAGTCTATGAATGAAAGTCTTGGAGTTTATTTTCTGGCAGTATGATTTACAAGAAAGAGATTTTGTGATTATTTTATTACTAGTATACTTGTGCATGCCTCTGAAGTACTGAATGGTCTTTCAGTTAGTCATAAAAATAAGTTCAGGGCTAAGGAGTGGAACACATATTTCTGGGCACAAATATTTTGTGTGCACAAATCTCTAGTTTTAGCTGTGAAATTGAGGTGGGGTGTGTGTGTTAATTTTAATTTACTGGAATGCAACAAATCATTAATTTGTTTCCTTTCAAATATTTGCCTTGTTTTTGTCTTCTATTTTATCATTGGCAGCCAAACATTAATGTGGGCTTGGTACTCTTGGTTTTGGGGAAAACCCATACATTACATATTTCTAATAAATCATAGCATTTGTTGAATGAAAAAAAATAAATTAGATCCTTAGAGACTTAAAAGCATATAAGATATTTATTATTTGTTGCATGGAATAAATGCACTGATACCTCCAGTGAGGGAGGTAGGGTGAAAGGGAAAAGAGGATTGTAATAATTTCCTACTGTGTTCATTTAACTTTATGATGGTTCCTCTCAGGAGACCATAATGAAAAGATAAGAGACTAATGATCCATAAATTTAACAGAAGCCAGATTGAACAATCTTTCAGTCTGACAAAATTAATTAACATTAAAACACATTTTCTTGAGAAATTCCTTTCAATGAGTGTGTATATGTGTGTGTGATAGAAATCAAGCCCCAAGATAAGAACATTCCTTAAATTTCTGAGACGTTCATTTTTTGGTTGCAACTTTAGCCTTCCAAATCTGACTCATTTCTGCTTTCATGATCTAGATTTGAAATTTTTCATTTGTTTTTCAAAAATACATATCAAAAATACTGATCATATTCATTATATAAAAATATTAACACTTAATACCTGACCTTTTTCTTGTAAGTACTGTCACAACTACTTATTTAAGTGACAAAATTAAGGTTTTTCGTTAATGATTATTTTCCAGAGAATCACAGAATGTTAGGGATTGGGAGGGA
>NW_010293535.1:0-17957 GCF_000700745.2 Antrostomus carolinensis
TTCACATTTAAAAATTATTTACATGTGTAAACCACAGGACTGGCACTAAGTAGAAGCTCAGTGTCCCTGCTTAGTGATGTAGCAAAAAAACCCTGGAACACATAACTGAGGAAAAACTCGGATCCACTGAGTTTCAGGTCCATTGTAGGCATCATAACCCTTTGAGATGTGCTGACAGCAGCACTACAATAAAGAAGAACAGAGAACAGGATCACAAGCAAGGAACTTCAAAAATTGGGAAAATATTTGCAGTGAAAGTAAGAACATGAAACCAAAGAAGAAAAGAAATTTTTGAGAAATGAAACTGAGTGGTGCTTGGAAATGTAGGCACTGGGATGCTAAAGTGTTCTTTTTCCAATATATGGTGGTGAAAATCAGACCATCTATAGGCAGCCAGCTAAAACATTGTACAGCTCCATTCCATCAACTAAACAGACACAAAATCTGTACTTCCAGCCATAGTGTAAGATTAACAAAATGTTCTTGTAATGCTGTCTGAAGCTATTTACCTAAATGTAGCAAATCTTGCCCTAAGAAAATTGGCATCTACAGCTGAAATCTTTACAGGAGTAGAGCACCAAACAAACAAGCAATAACCCCTCAAAAATTGTTCTATTGCAATTTAATTATAGTTATGCAGCGTCCCTCTGTAAAGGCTGTTTTCCTATCTAATAAAAATTGAAAGACTATAAAATTGTCAATGATATTTCTTTAGAAATTGCTCTCCCAGTCTTAATATTGTGCCTTAAAAGATGCATAAAGACAAAAAAAATCAAAGATAATATTATGGCATGTACCTTCAAATACTCATAATTACTCAGTTGTAAACCATACAGTAATATGTATCATAAGCAATGCTCATTTTTGCCCCTATTTATTTTACAGTTCTTTGGGTCATTACATGATAATTTTACAAAATCCTGACCTCCATTAGTAGTTTGCTATATAATGACCTTGTACAACAATACAGATTTTTCCCTAATAGATTGTGCCTCCTTGACACCTATTAGCTATTTGAATTAAAGGAGTTTATAAGGCAATTGATATCTAGGCACTACCTCAATTTCTAGTGGTGGGACAACCCTTAAAATAAAGCCTGGCTAGTTGATATGAAGGAAATGCTAATGTTTTTGAGCTACTAACTGTAACTTGCAATATCAACTAGTAAGCTTAAATTTTATTTTGACTCCAACTATGTGTTTAGAAGAAGGTTATGATATTTTGAATCAACTCTAAGGGATTTTCTTCGTAAGTTCAACAGGAAAACAGTACTAAGCCCAAGATATACTTGAGAACAAAATAACTAATTATGGAGTGACTGAATGGTCAATAAAGTAGTTTAGCTTATAAAAATGTAAAGCATAGTTGCTGTGTTCTCATATTTTAGAAATAATAAAGATGTTAATTTGGAACACTGCTTATGAATGTGATAAATTGTATTCGTTTAATTTGCCTTTTTGTAGGGTTTTTTTTCTATACGGTATAATTTTTCCCCATTATAGCTGCCTTTTGTCTTGTCCCATTTTCTACACTCTTGGCCAAAGCACATTCTTTGAGAAGACAGGACTTAGTAAATAAGCATGTTTAGGGTAGAGGAAAACTCGAAAGTGCAGGCTGAGAAAGCAGAGGAGAATAAAACCCTTTGCAAGGAAAGCCTTTATTTTTTAAAACTAAAACATAAATAGAAATCAATAAATATAGTGAGTTTTGCTGAAAATTAAGTAGGTTCTCCCCCTCTCCATTTGCTAATAAATCATAAAGATTCTTATTTTCTAATTCACAAAGTAAAATATACACTGTAAATCATAAAGAAACTTGGAAGACCTATAGATTATGTGATTATTTATTACAGTGTTCTATTGGCAAGTTTACAATTGCCCAAAAATACTTTGAAGTAAAGAGGGAAATGAATAATAAAAATAACTTAAGAAGGTAGTGTACAACCACAAAATAAAAAGTTATTTGAGCTGGTGCACAACTAGAAAAAGTAACAGTAATTTTACTGAAGTTTTAACTTGCCAGTGCAGGTAAACAAAGGCAATTATGACTCTAAAACTGTCTGTGGAGATTTTTTTTCCATAGTGATTTAATAATTTTTATTGTGTCATTTTTTTATACAGAAATTAAAAAAAATAAATCCTTGTAACATCATTTGGGGAATACAACTGTATTCATTATGAATGTCATTGAATTGTATAAACAAAGTTTATTTTGTGAAAGTTAGTGGGCATTTATAACGTTCTTTCTATGAAGTGAAACAGATTGAGCAGACTGAACAGAAAGGTCTGTTGGCCTTTTCCACGTGTAAGGAGAGAAGTAAAAAGGGACACTAGCTGAGGCATTCAGTGATTCTTTGCCACATTCCCATTTCAGTGCTAAAGAGCAAGCAATAAAAATATAAAATGAGGAGCAGAAAAACTTATTTGAGGCTCATTTTTAAAAGTTTATGCTTTCTGCATGGCAAGTGCTGAGCCTGAATCGTAGCTTATAAAAGAAGAATGGAAAATGAGTTTTCTGGAGCTACCTTGTCCCAGATGCACTACCTTTGACCCCCAAAAAAATGTTTTTTTATTGTTTTTCTAAGGATCTGTATCTTCTTGTGTGCTTTCTAAGAAAAAGTGTATGCACATGTTTTGTGTTGTATGTTTCAAAAGTTCCCTGGAAAATATTGTATTACTGCCTGTCAAACAGTTCTCTAAAGATTTAAACTGTGCACTGAAATTAGCATATAAATTATAAATGTTGAACCCTAGGGAAGATCAGTTGCTTCTAGAAATGCGAAGTATTCAGGTAGATCCCGGTCAAGATCTCGGGGCAAGAGTGATTTGTCTGTGAAGTCGCATGTCACGCGGTGATGTGTCAAACTAGGAGTCCCCATTACTGGAATGCACCTGATATGCTCGTGCAATTAGCAATGCTAAAGATAGTAATCACAGTTAATATGCAGATATGATTTGACCCAGTTTTGGTTTTTATGTTTTTATCCACTCAAAAATGAAGTCAAATTGTGCAAAATGCTGAAATCAGTAAGAGCAGAGGAAACTAGGTCTGTAACACATTATCCATGTATTTTCCACTGCTGGCAATTCACCCTTAACTTGCCCTTTATGAGTATATTAATATCACTGTTTCAGCACTAATTGGATGAATAGTCATGCTACAGATTACTGTGCCACAAACTGTAAGCTGTGGCCTGATGACCGCAGTAGAAATGTATATATATACATATATAAGATATGTATATGTATATATAAAAATGTGTGTATATATATATAAGATACATTTCCTTTAGTGGGATAGTTTTATTATGTCATCTGCCCTGATTAGCTGATATCACTCTTGGTATTATCGTTAGGAAGGGACTGTTAAGTAAGACATTTAAGCATAAAGTTACCTCTGAATAAGCTACTGCACACGTAGATATTGTTATATAAATGCAGGTAATAATTTGTATTTATATTAATAATTTAATATATTTTCTATGCTAAATGATGGAAAAAAGATTTGTATTTATGCAACAGAAATTTCTGTCAAGTGCTAGAATGGATATTACTATATTTTTGGAATAAATAACCAAATGACCTTTTTTTTTTTTTTTTTTTTTAAATTTTAAGAACAAGTAAACTTTCACAAGGTTAGTGAGGTAGCATTGAAAAGGAAGATAGAAATACAACATATGGTGTCATGGAAAAGGAGAAATATTCCCACTCAATATTTCAAAGTGTTCTTACTATGTTTTGGATAGTGTTTGTGGAACTGGAAGATACAGTATTGGATTTACAATTAAGATCGCATTTCATGTTATGATTGGAAAGTAACACTTGTTAGTGCATGACTTCTGACCTGATTTTTTATAATAGTTTCTACATGATCAGTTAGGAAATAAAGCAAGGACATATTTCCCTTCTCCTTCCAGGAATGGTCACAACAGCAGTTCCTATGAACACAAGGGTTGGGTTTGGTCTTGGGCTCTCCAGCTGTGCCATCCTGACTTCTCATTTTTCCCCTCGCATATATGAGAAATAACCCTAGGAGAAAGTATATTTTATGAAGGATGGTTATTACTAGGCTCATGCAGCTTGGCCTGTCTTCTTGTTTAGAAAAGTGTATAAAAAGTAAAACAAAAGCATCTTCATTATCTTTTAGAGCTTCGACTCTATTTGTCCTATTATCAGGCTTTGTGGATCTGGGATCACATGCTGCCTGGCATGCTGTCATAGCAACTGAGGATATTATCCACATTCTACTATTTCTCAAATTAGGTGAGTCAGACTATTGGTCCTTGTATCCTGCAGTGGCAGAAAAGAGTTACAGGCCGTGTCACTATAGCTGGATGACTGAAAATAAGTCTAATGACCAGTGACATTCATAGTCATCGGTTTGACAACTGGTGCAGATGTCAGCAGTGATATGTCTGGCTGTTGACAGGCTTAAGCAGCACTCAGTCTTCTGAGCATATGGTTACATACAACTGCACCACTGAGTCACACTAACAGTGTTCTTGAATAAAACTGAGAGGGAGCAAGTTTAAAGCAAATAGCTTGAAACTGATTTATCTGCATAGCAGAGACGAAACACTTCCTGTTTTTCATAGTTATTTGAGGCTTTACAGTAGATCATTCTTGTGATTCATCTATTAACCTGAATTCCTCAATATTCATGAAAATAATCTAATCTGAAGACAGAGCCAAACAGAGAAAGTTACAGTCTAGTTGCTTAGTATCTCGTTCCAAGACTGATGGAAGACTGATAAAATATATCAATAGCATAAGTGGCTTCAGCTTTCTCTACAGTACACACCTTCTCTCTTATAGGGTTTGTTTGTTTGTTTGTTTGTTTTCCCTAGCATTGCAACAGAGAGTAATGTGTCTTCTATATCTGGTATATTCTTCAGGAAAATTAAAATTCTCAATTGTTTTCTGTCCATTACACTTCGACTTTTCCAATTGCCTTTCTCATTTACATAAGAACCAAATCCTTTGTCTCCTTTCGCTGTTGGTGGCTTTGCATATGTCACACCATTATACTGTTTTGTTTAATGATTTGGCACGTTTTATATGATTAAACCTGTTACTTGCTGTTATAACCTTAAAACACATTGTTGCATATCTGAAAGTTATAGAATCCAGAGGTCTACTTGCTTTCTGTCTCCTGTTATAAGGTAATAGATTTAAACTTAAGCTACTGTTATAAAACTCACATAGTATTTAAACAGAAGGCAACTCTCCTATGTTATCCAGGGCTGGTTTTAATGAGGTCTCATGCAATTACTATTTTACAGTTTTGTGTGCTTTTTTGTTTTGTTTTTTACAGTCATAGTGAAGCATTCCAGTAACAGTGTATCTTTAATTATTGGTGCTGTTGGGGAAATGTATAATTTCATCAAACAGATAAACAGTAAGATATGACCTAGGATGTACATAGCTCATTCAGCTCTTTGTGATTTCTGTCTTCAGTATGATTTATTACACAGAATCACTTAATTGTCTCAGATTTTATATGGTTATGAAAGGTTAATAAATTTTCACTAGAAATTCAATTTCAAATCTATGGAAAAATAATTAAATCTAATGGCTTCTGAGAATTGGGATTGGGAAGAATTCATCTGTTTTCCTTTTGTATGTTTTCTTGTTTGTCATTGGTTGCCTTGTAGGTACTTAATTTAGGGTCCTCTGGTTATCAGCATGGGTTGATATCATTGCACTCCAGGAATTTTTAACAGTGGGCCATTTTTTTTTTTTTTTAGGAGTCATCAGAGCCATTGATAACATACTAGCATGAATAATAAAAAAACCCAGCCTATCTACAAAGAGAAAATGGAAAAAAATCACAGGCTTTCTTCTCTTTATCTTAAAGGAAAAACTCATGCTGAGGTGCATAATGTGTTTAACATGTTGGTAGATAGAACCATAGAATTGTTTAGGTTGGAAAAGACCCTTAAGATCATCAAGTCCAACCATAAACCTAACACTGCCAAGTCCACCACTAAACCACGTCCCTAATGAAAACCACAATATCTACATATATTTTAAATACCTCCACGGATGATGACTTAACCAATTCCCTGGGCAGCCTATTCCAATGCTGGACAACCCTTTCAGTGAAGAGATTTTTCCTAATATCCAATCTAAACCTCCCTGGTGCAACTTGAGGCCATTTCCTCTTGTCCTTTCAATTGTTACTTGGGAGAAGAGACCAACACCCACCTCGCTACACCCTCCTTTCATGTAGTTGTAGAGAGCGAAAAGATCTACTCTCAGCCTCCTTTTCTCCAGGCTAAACAACCCGAGTTCCTTTATCTGCTCCTCATAAGACTTGTGCTCCAGACCCTTCAACATCTTTGTTGCCCTTCTCTGGACACGCTTCAGTGCCTCAATGTCCTTCTTGTAGTGAGAGGCCCAGAACTGAACACAGTATTTGAGGTGCAGCCTCACCAGTGTTGAGTATAGGAGGATGATCACTTCCCTAATCCTGCTAGCCACACTATTTTTGATACTAGCCAGGATGTTATTGGCCTTCTTGGCCACCTGGGCACAATGCTGGCTCATATTCAGCCAGCTATCGACCAACACACTGAGGTCCTTTTCTACTGGACAACTTTCCAGCTGCTCTTCCTCAAACCTGCAGTGTTGCATTGTATAGCACCTTTGTGACCCAAGTGCTGGACCTGGCACTTGACTTTGAACCTCATACAGTTGGCCTCAGCCCATTGATCCAACCTGCCCAGATCCTTCTGTAGAGCATTCCTATCCTCAAGCATATCAATGTTCCTGCCCAATTCAATGTCATCTGCAAAATTACTGAGGGTGCACTCAATCGCCTCATCCAGATCATTAATAAAGATATTAAACAGAACCGGCCCCAGTACTGAGCCCTGGGGAACACTACTTGTGACCAGCCATCAACTGGAATTAACTCCATTCTCTACAACTCTTTGGGACTAGCCATCCAGACAGTTTTTTACTCAGCAAAGCATGAGCAGACAGTTTCTGTAGGAGTATGCTGTGGGAAACAATGTCAAAGGCTTTACTAAAGCCTAGGTAGACAACGTCCACAGCTTTTCCCTCATCGCTAAGTACTTGCACTCAGTGGTCTTCAATCTTACAAACTGTTTTTTTATTACTGGATACTCTGGCAGGCATTTCAAACTGATACAAGACAGGAGAAATTTGACCTGAATTTTATTGTCTCTCAATTCTGTTTGTAATCAGTACATTACTGACTCCTTTGTATGCAAAGAGTGGCTTGGGATGTACAAGATATGTAAGGAATGTGTAGCTGAAAAGGCCATCATCTGAACTGTGAAGGTGAAATAAAATATGTAGATTCTCACAATGACAACACCTTCCATCCTTCCAGTCTTTCCATTGAAGCAAAGATCTTGTGTGAGGGTGGGGGCTAATGGGTAAATGGTAGAAGATTTTTTTCATAATGTGTATGAGAAAATGACTGAAATAAGTCCTGGAAAAGTGAATTCTCTCATTTCCCAGTCTTAAAGTACTCAACACTTTGATCTTAGTTGTTTTTTTCAACAGACTTGTGTGTATGTGTGTGTGATGTCAGATTAATCTGCAACCGAGTTGCTCTTGCAACAAACTATTATAAATTTGCCAGAATGGTAAGTCACACCATGTGAATTGTGACATAGTATAGTGGTGAATCAGGTTTTCATTAAGGATATTTAAGTGTTTGGAGTTGTGACATAGTATAGCGGTGAATCAGGTTTTCATTAAGGATATTTAAGTGTTTGGAGTTTCTGAAGAGTAAACGTGGAAGGCTGAGGGCTGTATTTTTCCTTTGTCATACAAGCATTTTTCTTGTGATAAATTGTTCCAGTCTTTAGCCGCCGGCTTGAAAAAAACACAGGTTTGTTTTTTTTTTTTTGGTTTTTTTTTTTTTTTTTTTTTTCTGTGGATATCACATGTTTTTTAAAGTTTTAAAATTCAGGGGAATGTTTTTATATATTTTTTTTTTTTTCTGTGGAGCTTGGTTAAAAAAAAATCAAAATACTTATAACTAAATCATATAGAATTAAGCAAAACAATTTTCCCTCTCTAAGATGAAGAATTATATATCTTGTGGACCTTTTAGAAGTTTCTTAAATCCACAGTCATAAATGCTGGTGGTGAAGTAGGGTGATCAACGTTATGCAACTGGCATAATTATTTTGTTATTTTCACAGTTTGGAGGGAAAGGCTTCAGAGGGCAATGAAGGCAAAATCTAGGACTCCTGCCAGCTTTCCAGACTGCTTATATCCAAAATATCTTACCAAAAAAAAAAAAAAAAGAAAAAAAAAGAAAAAAATAGATTGAACATGATTAATATACTCCTTGCTTTATATTTACTCTGAAGAAGCTCTTAATCTTACCTGGCTCTCCTCAGAAAAGAAGGTTAGAGAATCTAATAGGCTTAGGCAATGGTTTTTTTGGTTTGTTTATTTCCTTAAGTACGTTTGTTTCATGTTTTTTACAATTATTTTACATTTATGTGTTTTAGTCTTAGAGATGAGGTAGCACAGAGAATAGACTCAGGAATGGTTAATAATTTTTTTTTTTAATAGCTAGTGTATGAATACATGTCAAAAGTATGGATTGTGTAACAGTTGGGTGAAAGGATGAGTTGATAATGGCATACTCTTTCCGGTTTCATTTAACGGAAAAAATGCCATCATTATCTGGTTTATGATTTCTCACTCAAACTGGGAGGTTAGGGCACCTCCTATACTTTTATATAGTTTATAATATGCAACCTCAGTCTAGAATGTGCAGCATCCTTGTTGTATTTATCTTACAAAGCACACTTTCTTCCACTGCTATTGGGTTGGATTGCTATACCTAGTGTAAGTTCTTATCTATGTAGACCCACATGATATTATATTATGTAGGTATAAACAAGTTAGGCTTATTATATCCTTGATGTAAAACATAGAGAAGATTTAAGTCAGGCCATAATCCTACCTCTGCTCACAGTCTCGACATCCTTGCCACAAATGATCCCAGGAACTAATTTCTATACTTTTATTCTTTCAATCCTAATTGATGTTTTAAGACCTCCTACCTGTGTAAGACCATTTCTTAGTATGATTTTTTGACTTTGGAGTATATACAGGTATCTATAACTAATATATATGTATACATATTGGTGCAGTAACTCAGCAGTATCTCTAAAAAGCTGTATAAAACAAGCAAGTCCTGTTATTTTACAAATATTTGAATGTATCTCCAACAAGGTTTCTGTGTCATTGGTGAGAGAACAGGAGAAGATAGGACCAAAGAAGAATATTCTGCTGTTATCTGGAGCTGTGTGGTCTCATAATGTTTTCTTCCAGTGCGCTGGTAGTCAAAAAAATAAAACTAGTTATATTTTCTGATTATACCTTCAGAAATAACTGATTCTGGTAGCTGTTGGCAGGTACTTTCTTCTAGTCTTCTTATACTTGTGAATTAGTACAAATAATTTTTTTAGCAAATGGATTTGAACAAAAAGTCTTCATTATTGTAGTATTCCTGAAAGACAGAAGCAGGTGAATCAAAGATGAATCCTCATTCTCCAACAAATGAAAAATAAACAATTTTGTTTACTTGCTTTTGTGGAAGTTTCAAGCTTGATATTGTTTTCATCAGGAAGACTAGAGCATATCTGCCTTTACTTGCTATAAATGTATAATAATGCTTAGGTTTTTGTTTCTACATTAATTCATTAATTCTCCAAGGGAGAAAATAAAATGTAACTTTATGTTAAACTTTTTGTGAAAAAGAAAAGAGATTCTTACAAGTCAAAGAAATAAATTGTAAGGCTAACATTGGCTGAAGTTGGAAGATTCTTTGCTTCTAAAAGTATAGTGAAACTGTTTCAGAAGGTTATAGTATTCTGTTAATACTTACCAGCATACTGAAGGAATGACAGAGAGAATCCATGAAGTAGTCCTTGCTAATAGTAAACTTGGATGTTACATATATGACGGTTTAAGGCCTATTTAACAGAGCTGGCCTACTTCTATGACTTGGAAGTTTAAAAAACAAAAACAAACAAAGCCCCCACCACGACACTCAAGCTTCTGAAAGTCTGTTATTAATTATTTCACACAAGTTGAGTGGGTGTTTACTGTGCTCTATGGCTTAATTTGCTCATTTTCTGAGGTATTTAACATTTTTGCCATTTGGGAAATACTAGCTTAGTATGCTGATGCAAATGGTAACTGGGAAACAGTGTAATTTTCAAAGTACACCAATGTCTGTTAGAGGGACTCAATGAAAAGAAAAAAAAAGGGGGGCGGTGAATAGAGAAATTTGAGATGTACTGAAAGTTCTTGGAAATATCATTCCCCTTGAAACAAATGAAAGATTATTTGAAGTCTTTGATTATTTAGGCATAGACTAATACAAGTGGAAGCTGAGTACACAAAGCTCTGCGTTATCAGGAAGATCTGGTGTGGCTTCTTTTTACTCCGATTCCCATTTTAAGTTTGTGCTTGAATATGAAGTTATTTCAGAAAAACTAATGAATACTTAATTACATACTAGAAAGAGGTATAATGATTAGAAATTTCTAGGATATTTTCATTAGGGACAAAAATCTTCTTTTTTTTTTAAGTAAAAGAATAAATTTATATCTTTAAAAAACCCAATGGTGTCTGTGATCCTTTCATACCAAGCCACAGCCATGATTTTGTTCTGTACAAGGAGCAGGGAGTTGGACTTGATGAACCTTATGGGTTCTTTCAAACTTGATGTTCTATGATTCTATGAACTTATACTATCAAAATTCTGTTAATCTTGTAAATAGCATCTCATTTTATTGCAAATAAAATCACATCAAAGATGTGAGAAGTCTTTGGGATTATATTGTTTGTTGTGGGATGATACAAGTTATGAACAACAATAAGTACATGTCTAAAATATAATCTACAAATCATACACTGCAATCAGTTTGTCCCAGTTTTCTTCAGATAATGCTTTTCCTTAGTAGTCAATGCATTTGTTCAACATTGAAAGGAGGAATGAGATGCCTTTAAAGGTTTTTTAAAATTTGTTTCCCTCTGGAGATTCATTTGCCACTGCAAGATGTTACACATAAGTGCTATTCTACATTAATTATTTTGTCTGCTATTTGCATTTACCCATGAATTATAACAGGAGGATAGTATGGAGGATAAAAGCAGGAAGAGATGGTGAAGCATAGAAATGGTGAGGAAAACCAAAAGAATTCTGTTGTTATTTTATGCAAGCAATGTTGTAATGAAATTTTGAGTCGACACATGGCAGCAGCTTTCTAAACTTTTAGTGTTACATTCAAAATAAAATAAAATAAAATAAATACAGAAAATGTAGGATTCAGTGGGAACAAAAGAAGGAAGTGAGTTGCTCTGTAACAACTTTTAAAGTGATAACATCTTTCAGATATAGTAGCACCATTTCACATATTACTGTAGATAGAGATGTTGCTATCAGCAACTCTAGTAAGAAATGTGCTTAAATCAGCTGTAGAAACAGAGAACATCAGGTGTGATAAATACTGATAGGACTTGGTTTGCTCATTTACTTTACAATCACATATATTATGAAACAGTTTTTGATGGGCTAGACTTCCTTGTTAATTATTTATTCATCTCTTTGTTCCCCCCTTCTTCCTTCTTCCCTTCCATATTTTTTTAGCAATATTTTTTGCTAATTTTCACTGATATGTTCTATATCTCAAAATCATCCTGGAAGCCACACATATGATGACTTAATTTAGCTGTGTATATAGTAGGAGTGTGGGTGGTGCATACAGTTAAACTGTGCTTTCTACATAAGAAGAATATATATCTAGGCTGGGGAAAAAAATATGAAAAAGGAATTTATATAATAACAGAAGCAAAAAAACAAAGTATATTTTTTTAAAAAATGTGATGTAAATTTTTTTCAAGTTACACAGTTTCTGAGAAGAGAAAATAAAGCTCCTCGGTTTCTTAATTTAATGCATTTCTTAAACTGTAAGAAGAATTTGTGATACTGAAAATCCAAGTTCTGGTTTTGACTTTCTCATAGCTTGTCTACTTCTAGTGAAGAGTTTATTTATCTTTCTTCTAGTTTATTCTTCATCTTTCCCTCTCTGAAATGTTTTTAACATGGAAACACTTAACAGAATTGATATGTTACATGAAAGTTGTGTGACAGTAAGCTTCAAAAAAACAACATAAAACCCCACAGACAACCCAAACCCAAAACTTAAAGCAAATGTAACTTCAGGACACAGGTAAGATAATTCAGACTGGAATTAAACTTCAAGGCATTAGTAATTTGAGTTAGACAAGGTGACTTTATATAATGAATGCCTTTTAATTTTATGTAAACAGAGAGAATTGATGACTTTATCAATAACTCAATTTCCAGAATTTAGGGATGGGGTGGTAGTTTCTGCTCAGATTTAGTCTATTAATCTGAAACCCTGAAATGTGCAAGACCCTTGCTCTAATTCTTATTCTCAGCAAGGCTCTGGTGACAAACTTTTGCATATCCATTTGGGTCGTCAGCATTTTGTTCACTGATTTCTCCAGTGTTACTACTGTTTCCAACTTCAGTGGAGGCCAGCCCATTGCTTAATTATACGTAAGAGCTATTTCACTAATTCAGGAGTGGTCTTTTAGATCTTAGTCTCTGGGACAAAGAAATTAAGAATATGAGAGAAACCACAAATTAGCATTTTGCTGCCTTTGGAAATAATAATAAATGCAGGCCAAATAAATTCTAAGTCTTGTCCTTCAGCTTTGAATGCTAACGCTCTGTAATCATAAAAGCTTGCAACCCCTTGTAGCTCTTTACTTAAACAGATTTCCTGCTTGTGTGAGGAACTCTTGGTTTATTTTATTTTATTGCTTCCAAAGTGAGTAAATAACACACTGTGGGTGCTTCTGTAATGACTACTGCAGATGCAAGTTTTACATGGGTTAAACAGGAGACTGCACAAACTCTAGGAAGAGAGATACATCTGGGATCACTAAGTATGGAAAAAAAATCAGGCATGGGAAATCTAGCTGGATGCTATGAAGACATTAATTAGGAATTATCTATGCTTGTCTTAATTTTCTTCTTTACTAGGCATCTGCTTGTAACCACATCTAGAGGCTGAACAGTGGGCTATAGAAAGCCTTGGTATGAACCAGTATGACCATCCATATGATCATACATTCTTATGTTAAGAGCGCTTCTCTGTAAATTACAGTAAATGCAAAGGATTTTAACATTCAGAGATAATAATGGGATCATAGAATGGCTTGGGTTGGAAAGGACCTTAAAGATCATCTAGTTCCAAACCCCCTGCTGTGGACAGGGTTGCCAACCACTAGATCAGGCTGCCCAGGGCCTCATCCAACCTGGCCTTGAATGCCTCCAGGGATGGGGCATCTTGTTCCAGTGCTTCACCACCCTCTAGATGAAAAATTTCCTCCTAATTTCTAACCTAAATCTCCCTTCTCTTAGTTTAAAAACATTTCCCCTTGTCCTATCACTATCTGCCCATGTAAAACATTGCTCTCCCTCCTGTTTATAAGCTCCCTTCAAGTACTGGAAGGCTGCAGTGAGGTCTCCCCAGGGCCTTCTCTTCTTTAAGGTAAACAAGACCAGTTTCTTCAACCTTTCTTTATAAAAGAGATACTCCAGCCCTCTGATCATCTTCGTGGCTCTCCTCTCAAAATGCAGGATTAGCTGGTTTAAATTGAAAATGGTTCTGAAACTATTTTGTATATATTGTACTGAGTTAAATATATTAAAAGTAGTATTTCTCAGTGTTTTAATACTCTGCTACAAAATTAGTCATACCAAATCTTTGCATACAATCCTTCTTTTAATTTTTTTGTGAGCTTAGTTAAAAGTTCTCAGAAAATGTATTCAATTTACTTCTGTTGACCGAATGAAGTGTATTTTCTAGCTCAGTATAATAAACAGCCTTCACAGAAACTTGCATTTTAATTTTTTAGTGCTGGAATGGAGTTTGCAACAGGACATATGGATCATTTGAAGTTTGCAGAGTACTACTGGCCCTGCATGTTAAACTTGGAGATGATGGCTCTCGCAGGAGAGCCTGATTCCTAGCTCATAAAATTAAGAACTTTTCAGTGGAACAACTGCGAGTTTAGTCAAGAAGTTACTCTTTGGTCCTGGCCACTGGAAATATCCATGATCTAAAGTGTTTACTTTGAAGCAATCTTAGTCTTGTCTTGTTTTTGATGTTTCAGTGAAGTTGTGCCTTTCTCTCTCGGAAAAAACTAAGACTTTTTGTTGTAGTTGGATTGCCATGGCAGGAAGTGCAAGCCTACAGAACCTAGGATAAAAATCACAGGCTCTTTAGAAAAAGAAGTTTGATTTGTACCCTTGTAGTAAAGTAATAAACATATCAATGTGACTATTAATGGCCTTTAGAAAACAAACAAACAAACAAAAAACACCCCCCCCCCCAAAAAAAAAAAAAAAAAACACACCAAAAAACCCACAAGTTAAACTTGCAATTTTTGAAAGAGGTTTCTTCAAGAGGAAAGTGTTGAGATACTGGATTTACAAATGCTGGTTCTGTGAACGTGGAATTAAAATGCAGTTGGCATGATTTACAACACTAACCAATATTTACATTGTTAAGGCAAATATTTATTTCCACATCTTTTTTCTTGAAGCATTGATTCATACCATTTTGTTTTCCAATACATGATATTGTTGGAAAGCTTAGCAGGTTGGGGGTGTGATGAAACCACAGGGCAAAAAAACTGTGAATTTGGATGCAGAGAATTTAAAGTATATTTCTTTTCAGTTAGTAGATGAGTAAGTGGAAGAGAGCAGACTACATATAGCTGTATAAATCCTGACAAAATACCAGGAATAGGCAGTTGCCCTATAGACTAGTAGAGTGAATATTATACGTAACATATGGTGATCACTGTCACATCTCAAAACAAGTAGTTTATTACAGTAGATTTTTCTGGAGTTTTTGAGGTCATATATTCTTATTGTAAAACAATTAACATGAAAATTATTTGCCTAGAATTTCTTAAGGCCAATACTGGTGGATAAGGTATTGGTCAAGAGGTAGAGAATGTCTTCGGTAAAGAGGTAGGGCATGGGCTTAGTACAGGCAGAGAAAAGTAGGGAAGATAAAGGGGGGGAGGAGAGAGACTGTCTTCTTTTTTAATCTCTGAAGTCTGCAGTAATGTTATCTTTCATAAAGTTTTACAGATCATTAGTCTCTAACTGATGCTTATGCCTTTGGGTAGGTGGGGAAATATTCTTTCATTTAACAATGCAGATATGATTTATGTAGGAAACCTTTTTTTTTTTTTTTAGGTAAGGATTTCTGACATACAAGCTTGAGGGTGTATTATCCTCACACTGTGTATGCATAGCTTTCATTAATGCTAATTATCTAGTAATGATGAAGGTGCTGGGGATTGTCTGGAGATTAAAGAGCAGCTGAAAGAAGCTGATAACCTGTGGTACTGCTGTAGGCCATTAGCCCTAGCAAGTCATTAATCTTTAGAAGTACCTGGTTCTGCTATCACAAAATGACAAAAGGATTTGGAGATGGGGTTGGAGGTAGGAATAGGCAGGCAGGATGCAGATGATTACAGGAGAACTCAGTCTCATATTGTGTACATGTGGCCCACAGGAAGTGATCTTCCAGCTCCTGGAGCAAAGGGAAGGCTTCTGGGTTCTGTGGCATCCTAGCTATGCATTTCATGTGCTTCGGTTCTAGTTTGTATGTTTTAAGGAACTAACTCCTATTAATATAAATAGTTTTGATTAACATTTGTTCAATATGGGCTAAGTAGTTAATTCCAAGATATGAATTAAACACTTCAACATTACCTTTTATCTATGATTCAAAACCTTATATGATTGCATCACACTTGCTGTCACTGGGTGGTTTTGTAATGAGGTGCCAAGGAATGGATTTTGGATGCAGTATTATCTAGGCTTTGCTTCTCATATCTTTTGTCAGTTTATGTATTGATTCTCCATTTCACCCTTTGTCGGGAGATTTTGCTAGCTACATTAAATTAAAATCTTCAGATATGCTAAATTCAGAAAAGCAAAATGACTGCACTTTCAAAGGTGTGTTTAGAACAATTAAGGAAAAGCAGCAGGGACAGATGATGGGGCCTTTATTCTTCATTGATAGCATGCTTTTGTACCAGTGACTGGAGAATAAAATCTTGTCCTCTTTACTAACAACAACGACTCTTGCTTATTAAATTTTTAGGAAATGCTTTATTAAAAAAAAAAAAAAAGTTAACAAATTAAAAGTGTGGTTTAGTCACTTAAATCTCTAACTTATTTAGGTACCTCTTAATAAATTTGTAAATTTGTAATTCTTTTGTAACAACTAATCAGGAATTCTCAAAGCTTTTTAGAGTAAACGTGTCTTTTAGAATTTCAGACTTTCTCTTTGACTTTTCTTTTTAGCAAATTCCCTTCTGAATAACCTAGTCTTTTGTGCTGAAATGCCTTAGCACCTATATATATATCTGCATACTCTACAGTAAAGGATTTTTGTTTTACTTTCAGTGGACTAAAAGGCCAAAGGGTGATATATCCAACAACAACAAAAAACAACTATGAAATGCCATATCTGCTAGATTTCTGCTTTACAATAAAATCTGTATTTTATTTCCATTTGAAGAAATATTCCATAACCTTTTCACAGAAGATGTTTGATTTGTTCAACTGCTATTCCACTGATGTATTTTTCTCAAAGCAAGAAAGTGCTGTTGGCTAGTTAAAGACTTAACTCCATAGCAATGTGCTTATGGAACTACTGTTACTAGTCTCATTTGATGGATGGCTCTAGATAAGCACAGTGTGATCCAAGAGGTACCAAGTACAGGGATTTCTTTGTTTATTTAATCCTTTCATAATGGACTGCCTTATATTACAAACTTTCTCAAAACAGTAAAAATCAACAAGGTACCTGAGAAAATTAATATTAAATTTATATTGTGAATATATCAGTATTCCAAGTAAATTTCTTGGTCCACTAAGGAAAGGTAGAATATTGAATTGCTTAATATAGAGCTTTAATTAAGACCAATGTGTATTAGTGTTACCCCAGCAGCTCTTTTTTTTCCTCCTTCTTTTTTTTTTAATCTTGAAAAATGCAGATTGAATGCAAATCTGACTTGCCTAGGAATGAAATAAATATATATATTAGTGTTTTCTGGCTCTTTGCCCAAATATAGCATTGGGGAGGGTTAAATAGGGGGTTTTGTTGCTTTTTCTTCTGAAAAGAGCACTTAAGTGTATTTGTTTTCCATCCTAATTGATCATAAGTAATTAATTTAAGCATATGTTCCAGAAATTAACACAAGGAATAAATTGAGCATGTTGCAGTGGTGCTTCTGAAGACTGGTCAAGAGAGTAGTAAATTTAAATTAATTGTTTTCTTTAAATAGTTAAAGAGCTCAGAAATGTATTTTCTTAAGAAATGTCTGTGTCAATTAAATGTTTTGGTGTGATCGTACAAGTGACGTTGAATTAGAATTGGTGAGTGTGCCTCAACCACTTCTGTGTAAAGTTCACAATTCAAACTGCCCCTCCAGGTGGTTTGAGCTAGGCAACCAGACCTTGTCTGGAGACAGCTAAGTTTACAAAGTCATCTTGATAACAAAGCCAGTGAAGTGGGTATCTGAGACAGGCACAGTAGCAAAGGATGGGACTATGGTTATGGCTTAAACTGATACTGCTGCTTGATAAGTGAAAATATGTCTAAGCTTTCAATTTCCTTAGAGTGGATTTTGCTGTACTTTCTGGCAGAACTCTCACAGTCTTTCCTCTTGATGTTTGTTATGTGAACTTTTTTTATCCTTTTTTTTCTTAAACTTTAAGAAATGTTGATAATCTGTAGCCAGGTTTTGTTGAGGCTGGAGGGAGGAATTTCACACTCTTCACTCAGCAGTGCCTTTAAATTTATATAAATATATATATATATATAA
>NW_010293536.1:0-7676 GCF_000700745.2 Antrostomus carolinensis
AACAAGGGGAAATGGCTTTAAACTGGTAGAGAGCAGATTCAGATCAGATATTAGGACCCTTACAGGTTGCCCAAGGAAGTTGTTGATGCCCCCTCCCTGGAAATGTTCAAGGCCAGGTTGGATGAGGCTTTAAGCAACCTGGTCTAGTAGAAGGTGTCCTTGCTCATGGCAGGGGGGTAGGAACTAGATGATCTTTAAGGTCCCTTTCAACCCAAACTATTCTGTGATTCTATGATTCTCTAGCACTGTGGAAATAACCAGCTATTAGAGAGAGACTGCTTTGAAGTTATCATTTGCAGTACCCAGAGTACTTGGGTTGGATCAGTTTTTACTGTATTACTTTCATGGCAAGCTCCTTTTGTCCCATCTGAAGAGTTTCTTTGTGAGCAATGAATAAGGATGCATCTTGGGAATGATGTGATACTTCAAAAGATGATTCTTGTAGTTTATCTTGCAGTATGCTTCTCTTCTGAAGGAAATGCTGCAGAGCCCTTGTATTGATCACAATGATAGTGCATGCAATGTGCCTTTTATCACTGGGCTGTCTGCACTATCACTTTTCAGTATAAGTCTTCAGCAAAACCTTGCAAGCTAGGACTTTTATTAATTGATATATGCATAGACACATGCTGTCTTTTATAATACAACATTTTTTTGTGCAAACAGTTCAAAACAAAGCTGGTCCTGCTTAAGTCAATGAAAGTTTAGTGATTGCCTGGTGAAGAACTTCAATTTAGCAGATTTTGGGAATCGTAAAGTCAAGAATATCTTTATGTTTAAAAAACAGAAGAGGTTTTTTTTAAAAAAAAAGTTTTGTTTCCTGTACTGAGTTTTAATCGAGGGGGAAAAAAAAAAAGAATTCACACACCAAAGCAGCTAGCCAAAGGTAAAAGTTACATTCAGAAAAGGAAAACTGATGGTCTGTGTCAGCTAATACACATTCAGTACAAGTTTCTAACCAGCACTCAGTCTGTAGGAGCAATGAAGACTGACATTTAAAACCATACATTGTAAGCAACACTCCCCTATAAGTTTCCACATACCCAGACAAAAGTTGATTTTGAAGGTGTTAAACACTAAGTGTTTTAAAATCAATAAATTTTTAACTTTAAAAAGCCATGGGTTTTTTAATAAGAAAATAATGATACACTAAGTTCTAGGTGTGAAAGCCATTATTCATGCCTATATCCATATACTTTATTTGTCATTGGTCACTGAATAATTCAATTATTTTAATATTCTTTAACACAACTGTGATGACAATTGAATGCTTACGCGAACATAGTACAAACTTGCGTGTGAACAATCCCTTAGTTTGAAGTCTTGTTCACAGCAGTGCTAAGAGTACTAGCTAATGGGTTTTGAAACAGGGTTTCTAGCATGCAAGTATTAGATACTTGAGCATAGGTATATCCTTCACATAGCAATTCTGGCAGTGTTCTCTTACAAGCAGGTCTTGGCACATTTTTCCTTCAGCAGATGCACTCTATTTCTGGGTCTTTTGACCTTCCTTCCTATGTATGCTACATGATCATGGGCAATTTTTTCCCTCATTTCATGCAGAACTTTTAAAAAATGCCCTGCTGGAAGTCTTACAACACTCTGCAATTTTAGCTTAAAGAATTTTATGAATCAACAGAAATACTCATTGGAGCTGTTACTGATTGATAAATGGGAAATGAAAAATCACAGGAATTCAGGAACAACCTTTCTCTCCTTTTCTTCAAAGCTCTGTTTTGAGTTAGAACATGAGCAATCCTCACTGACCTTAGCAGAGAGATTCTTTCAGCTTTGGATTAGGTTACATTCTACAGACAATTAAAAAAACCAGCCCCAAAACACAAGTTTACATATGCTTTCCATGATGAGGATACTATGTTTAGCAAGATAATGATATAATTTTCTGTTGTTTCCTGCCTTCATTCACACTGAAGCCAGAACCTAGGATGTCATACTTACATCACACAATGATGGGAAGACTCTTAACAGTAACTAATAATAACAATGGATTGCTTTTTATCAATGTGAGCCAGGTTAATTTCTACAATACAATGTAAAATGCAAAGCTGACTCCTTTCAGTTTCTTTCCTCAGCAGTTCTCCCTTTCCTGTCTTTAGCATAAGTGATACTGCCACGGGACAGTTGTGATACTCAGAATAAAAAATGGAAACAAAAAAATTAATGAACAGGCAACAAAACAAATGACACTCAACATGCATGCAGCATGGTTACTCTTCAATACACTTCAGATATGCTGTGCCAAGCTAACAGCAGCTGATTCTGGGGACAGGGTGAGTAAGCACGGAAACGGGGTCAAAAAGCAAGGAGTTGGCAGGGCCTCTCTACCAGCATTAACGCAGTAGAGGGCCAGACCTTCTGGGACCGAGCTCATGTCTGAGCCAAGGACAACCAGGAGAGCTGCTGGGAGAGGGGCAGCAGTGGCAGGAGGCTTAGAGGTACTGGAGGTGCTTGGGAAATAGCTGTGATTTTGGCTGCCGGGTCCACTTGAGCTACCTCCAGCAGAGCCCTGTTTGGAATCATTCAGTACCATATGGGAGCAAGCACCAAACCCATATTCGCAGAGATCGAAAATCAGAGACATGATAGTGTGGCATTTTCGCAAGTATCATCTGTGTATTTTTTTCAGGCAAGATATCTGAGGATTAGCAAGAGTTTTATCTTAAAATAGGCACAACAGAAGCTAGACTGATGGAGTTTCAGAAAACTAGCACATACCTACCCTTCAGTAAACAGTCATGATTTAATTTAGAACCAGTGATCAGTAATTGATTACTTGTACAAAGTAACCACAACTTCAGTGCTGGTTGGAAAGCAATTGTTTTTGAAGACAGAAGTAACTTCAGTTGCAGAGACGGTTTTAGAAGCAGCGTTACAATGTTGAATAAAAAGCCAGGAACATAGAGAGTAAAGCACACTGCTGCATTAAAAGAAAGACAAAAGCTTCCAAAAACTTACCACTGAGGTAAGAGCCATCTGAAAACTGTATATTCGTGCAAGGCCAAAGTCAGCTAACTTTATCTGCCCATTGCTGGTTACAAGGATATTTTGGGGTTTCAGGTCCCGATGCACCACACGATGTGAATGCAGAAAATCCAGTCCCCGAAACAGCTGAAGCATCATATCCTAAATATAAAGGAGAAAGCAATATGCAATTATCAAGACAAGGTGGCAAACAAGTATACTCCCTGTCACAATCTGCAAAACTAATTTAACAAATATTGACTCATGCACAGGAGATAAAAACAACTGTTAATATAAAATTGACAGGATGTTGCTAGAACCAGCTGACTTGCAGGTGTCCTTATCAAGTTAATGTATTGTTTCTAGTGGAATTATTTGAGGTTGATTGATAGAAGTATAAAGACTGGTCCACATACTTCAAAGAAATAGCAAAAGCATGTCAGCAAATCCCAGTACAACTTCAAAAGAATGCTATCCAAGTAAGAAAAATACATAGCAGCTTTTTGCTCCTAACTTTAAACCCCACACCACTTTGCATCTCAGAAGTTTATGCTCTGTCCTGTCCCAGTGAAGTGAAATTCTATTATTCACTTCAACAGGCACAAGGACCTGTTTCAATCAGAAAAGCTGTTTAAATGACAAATTCAACAGGACTTAATGTAATACAGGGAAAAATTATATTTGGCAAAACCTGTTGTATAGAATTTATTGAATAGAACAGAAAATACCTTTAGATCAAAATTTAGCACTACACCAATATGTAATAATAATAATAGTTCTCATTTTGCTTTCTGTTTTGTTATAGTGATGCAATCATCTATGACATTTCCACAGCTGAAGAAACTATTTCATCTGTACTCATGTTTTCACATCAGTCTTAGTAATGTGAAAGGAATGAACCAACAGACTCAAAACTAAATACTAGAAATCCCCTGAATTCCAAATTAGAAGGATACTGTCAACTTGAAAATTATATTTGCAAAACAGGCAGTTACAAGAAGATGCTGCAACAAATAAGAAACAAAAACAATAAAGAGAAACTTTATTTTCTGTATGCATTTGAGTTCATGAAACTCCAGCTCTGTGTTTGCTGGTGACATATGTCCTTTCCATAAGCCATGCAGCAGGGTGTCTGCCAATCCTGTTATTAGCAACCAAAATGATCTTGAGAGATTGATGGCATAAAACATGAGAAAATGGAAGAAGGACAAATTGAATTCAGTTGCTTTTGTTCTTCTCTTTGGACTTGGGCATATTTCAATAAAATATTCAAGGCACACTATTAAACAGAATGGTATCTGAAAATGGGTTTAAAAACAGCTCAAAACATTCAACTTGATAATACTGCTTTAGGTGGATGCATTTTTAAGATACACTTTATACACATTGCTATATGATTTAATGAAAAATTACTATTTTCATGTAATGTTCCCTGATCATCTCTACAGAAAGTGTTTTGAAATGTATAGATCTTAAGGTTCTAATCTGACCTCTGATAAAACACAGCCATTTCTATATACAGTCTATAACTCTGCCTGCCAAACAGTACTAGCAGTGGGCTGCTCATAAAGTAATCAGTTTTTATTTTAAGACCCTTATGATGGAGATATTACCAAGGAACTATGGATGCTGTGACAGTAATTATTATCACCTCTGAAGGATGGTGGTAAACTGAGAACCCCATTTCCTGTTAGGGGCTGATGCGTTTTATTCCCTTTACTTCCTCAGGAAAAAGTGAGATCTGATAATTTTGATAACTAGTGTAATAGGGTTTGCACCTTTAAAACAAATATACAAAGTGTATTAAGTGCTCTTGTATTTATAGAGTTTCCCTTTGCAGTTCAGAATTATGTGGAAGAGCTAGAACTATAGCTCTGCAGGTTTCGGTCATCAGTAGAATTAATACATGTCATATCTGCTCATCCTGTGCTATCATAACTTAAATCAAATCCCAACAGTCTTTGGATCAGTTTTACAGATGTGAAGAACATGCCAAGAACATTTAAGCGCATGGTTATCTTAAGTAAGTACTTAATGGTTTCACTGATTTTGGGCCTAATTTTTTTTTTTATTCCAGGTAGACATAATATCACATAAAATAAGAAAATAATTTAAAGAATTTAAGGATTAGTCAGTAGACCCTGGTGAGTCCCTTTTTGGTGACATTTCTGCATCCTACTCATTTGTCAAGTATATAAACTCATTCCTGAAGTTACCAAACATATCAAGAATATTTTTTTCCTACAACTGATGCTGGTTTTTTTTCAACTTTCTTCCTCAAGCTCAGCAAATGCAATTCTGCTCTGCTAGTTGCAAGTTGCAAGCAATGTCTTCAGTTTCTAAATTCAGTCTTCTTACAGGCACAGGTTAAAAAAAAAAAAAAAGGAAACTGGTGTATGTTTCTCTCCTCTCATAGGATGCAAAAGTTGAATTTTATTTACTACACTTATGTTCACACATGAAAAATGAGATGTGCTGCAGAAAAGTGTACCAGGAAAGCACAAATTTAAAAGGTATTAGAAAGAAGAAGGAAAAGTAGGGAAAAAAGTGCTGTATTTCTTCTTCCAGGAAATTCAGAGTTAGTCCATATGGACTGTTCTCCAGTATTCATTTTGGACTGTGGGTTATGCTCTTTTGCTATCCTTTATTACTTACTATTACATGTATGAACAGATTTCAGTTCAAAATTATCTTGGAAGAACAGCTCAAAGAGCTGTGTGTGTAAAGAAGGGCACTTTGATGTAAAAAGACCATTTACTACTTGCGATTCATTATTGTCCTGTTTTTAAATTCTCAGCCAGTTAGAAAAAGAGCAGAAAACAAAATCACATGACATAAGCTTATTATTATGCACTTTAAATATAGAATACCAAATTGTGCAGCTCAGAATTTTATATCTGTTTGCACAAATAGGTTTTCAGTATCAAAGCAAACAAAAGATTAAATTACTTTTTTATCCATAATGAATGATTAATTACATAAGCCTAGTCAAAAACTATTAGGCCTCACGTTTGGAAAATGACTTCATACTCTTAGTCAGCCACTTGCAAGAAAAATCAGACTTTGTCCAGGCTGTGTGTTCTCTTTGATACTATAACTAATATCAGAAGATACTAACCTTTGCTAGCAAATTGGATAATGGCTGTAAACATGCACAAGCCAGATCACTAGCTAATTACATCAGGATAATTTCACTCACCTGACGGAAATGCATCATTTTTTATTAGTGATGATTACCCAGTATTATCTCAGTTACTAAGAAGTAGAAATAACTGAAAGAGAGCCTTCATGTGCCTCAAGGGTTAGTTTGTTCCTTGTCTGCTTTTCCCTGAGAAATTTTCTGTGGTAGCTAGGCATACCATACTTTGTAATTACAGTTAAAATCATATTTCAAAAGTTAATTGAAAAATAATCAATTCTATTTGACAAACAAGAAGATTCATGCCTTAGCAGATTTGAGGAATAAGTTCTAATGAGTCATGATCAAACCTCTTCTGACATCAATCAGATGTGCTTTGGATATTGTATGGTTACAAACACAGACACAAAGTAGCACCTGTTGTTTCAGATTAGAAATTTCTACCTTGCCTCTAATACCACAAAACCTACGAAGGCTGTTGCCCAAGTTGAAGTTATATACATTATTCCACTGTGATTACTTTCAGATAATCATGGCTTTATGATGTCTTCCCTTTTCAAGCTACATTTTCAATGCAGTCTATGCACAAATCTAAAATACTTATCTGTAACTCAGTTGAAAGCCAAGCTATTTTGGGATGCAACAAACAAATACACTTTCCTTAGAGACAAATATGTAGCTTTAATTTTGTAAAAGCCTCATAATGAAAACAGTTAGGAGCAAAATTTGTTACAGAAATGCTGCACCTTTTGTGTGTTCAGTGATGGCATTGCTCAGTCTGATATTTACTGAATTTATCAGCACTGAATGTTAGGACCAAATTATGATTAAACTTTCAAGCAATACCATATTGTGTCATGTGTCTCAATAATACACCGAAGTATGTCCTGCACATTCTGCCACTGGCACCAGTGAGGACGGGGACAGGGTTGGGTAAGGTTGAGCAGCTGCTGTCGCTGCCTCTGTCAAAGGTGTGCTTCACGGCTCCCATTGCCTGACCCAGGGGCAGCAGGAGCAGAAAGCCTTGATCTCCTACAGACTTTTGTCTCCTCCTTGTCCTACCCCCTCTTGACTCTAGGCTTCACTGATCCCTCTTAACCCTCCTCCAGCTTCTGATCCATATATCCCTTCCAAGCCATTGGTTTTCAATACCACTCAATCCTTTTAAGAGTCACCCACCGTCTTGACTTCCAGCTAAAATATCTGCCAATTGCCTGCAGTAACTTGCTGTTTAAGACCAGCCAGATTCTCCAGAGTACTCTGCCTGCCTAATCCAAAAGAGGATGGCATGGCTGCTGACCAAGCAATTCTGGTGTCTTCTCAAAGAAAACAGAAAGTACAGAGTGGTTTTGGGGGTTGGTGCTCAGGTGATGGCAGACGGGGCTGCAGAGGCCTCTGTCTGCGGGGACCAGGGGCTGCCCTTGCCAGACACAGCCAGTTACAGCTGGTCCCAGGCAGCTCCAGTGGACAGCAGGGCACAGCTGGGCCCCTCAGACAAGACGGTGGTGCCTCCGTGAAAATGTATTTAAGAAAAGACAGAAAAGGCTGGAGGGAA
>NW_010293536.1:7702-20675 GCF_000700745.2 Antrostomus carolinensis
CACGGAACACTAAGGTGAGAGAAGGAGGAAGAGGAGGATGAAGAGGAGGATGAAGAGGAGGAGGAGGATGAAGAGGAGGAGGAGGAAGAGGAGGTACTCCATGGTGTAGCAGATAGCCACACTGCAGCCTGTGGAGGACCCACATTGGAGCAGGTGGATATTCCCGAGGGAACTGCAGCCTGTGAAGAGGACCTATGCTGGAGCAGGCAGAAAGCGTGAGGAGGAAGGAGCAGCAGTGAGGAGCTGCTATGGACTGACCACAACTCCTCACATCCTATGTCCTGTTGCTGCTTGGGGTGGGGAGAGTCAGGTGTGATGTGGAGTGTGGAAAGAAGAAGGGAAGGTGTTCTTTGAATGTTTGCCTTTTTTTTCCCCACTACCTGAATTAGCAATTAAATATCTACCTTAATTGGCATTAAACTAAGTTCATTTTCCCCAAGGTGAATCTATTTTTCCCGTGATGGTAATGGGTAAGCAATCTCCCTGTCTTATCTCAGGCCATGAGCTTTCTTGTTCCTTGTTCTTTATTTTCTGTAGCCAACCTGCTGAGGTGGGAGAAGTGAGTGAGTAGCTGGGTGGAAGTTTGGCTGCTGAGCTAGGCTAACCCACCATCATGGTATAGGTATAGATGCTAGATTTTGTCTTTGCAAAGGGGGACAGAATCCAATGCAAACTGAAGGAAAACAAGAATAATATGTCTTTAGAGAACACATGCACCCAGAGGTAACATATACACTATGCGAAGCTCGCATTTTTCCTTCATTGAGTAGTGTGTGAAGGAAGAAAAACCTTTAATCAGATTGCCCTTGGTCATGGTGATAGAAGTTCCTAAAACCAGAGAGAGTAAATCTATGGAAGCCCACAAATCTACCTAGTCATGTCACCAAATAAAAGCAACACAGTACAGATCCTTGTCAACTACAACAGACTCTAAATTTGTACTAACGCACAGGCTTTTTATGGTTTGCTGTTGGTTTTTTTTGTTTGTTTATTTGTTTTACCTACCTATCCTATCTATTTGCCTCTTCCTGCTCAATTTCTGTGCCAACATCTGGTAAAACACAACAAGCCTTTGGAATCTCCTAACATTTCTCCTACTCCTCTGTGGAGGATCTCACACACCTGCACAACAACCTGCATCGTTCACTCAGAATTTCTGTCCATTTGTAACTCTTTTTTCTCTTTTTGCTGAGCAGAATGGAATGTCCCTATTTTGGATGGCAGGTGTTGGGATACTCGTCCTGAATATTTCCTGTAGGAGTGTTTGCGTAAGAGACAACTGCAAGTGTAAACAAAGGGGACTAGTTTCAGACACCAATGTGTAATGAATCAGTCAAGCTAGTTTGACAAACAGGCTCACTGCCTCTCACTGAACAGCAGGACCTTCTCTGAGCAGAAGAGGAGCAGGATGAGGCTTCCTCCATATCCTACAGGATTATACAGAACCCTCAACCATCAAATTGCTTTCATTTTAAAGGGTGTTTTTTAAACATGCCAGAATGAAAGTTTAAGAGTTTTCACATTCTGTGGGGCCTATTTTTGAAGCAGAATAATTACAGCACTTCTATGGTTATACTTTGTAACAAACAGTCAACATTAATTAATGCCAAAAAAACAATGTCATTCCTGAGGAATTACACAGTACAGATACATGAATAGCAAAAGACATGATTAATGTTGTTACACTGAATCCCAAAGGCATTAGTAATAATGTAGTGACTCCCTCTTAAATGCAGTGATTTTCTTTTTTAAATCTTGTCCTCACACTGGGCTGGGAACCTAACACACCAGCCTGTCTAGAATGCTATGAGTGTGCTGGTGGGGGCAGAGAAGTAATGTGCCACAGCCTATGGCGTTGCAGGATGCTCTTCTCCATGCAGCTTGTTGGGACACAGTAAGAGGCAGATAGATCCCTGCCCTTGTGCCCTTTTCCTTCTTCTCCCAGGAGAAAGCTATTCTGATCGGCCTCCCTGCAGGGTATTCAGACAGGGAAGGAGGAGGAGGCTGTGCTCTTTGCCTTCACCTAGCCACACTATAGCTCTTCAGGAGTCATCCATGGTCCAGTCCAATATGCACCCAGGATACAGAGCTCTAACTTTTCCTTTTCACAGGGCAAGGGTCATCCCTCAGAAAAGAAAACAACTGTGATATTCCTGTCAATTAACAAGAGAGTACCAAGAGAATGTGAACTTCACAGCATGTTCAATTTAAATATATTCACTGTTTTGATAAGAGAACAATAAATCCAAATGACCCGTTCACTTAGTCGTATTAATCAACCTTACTGGACAAGATAAAATATTCATTTTATGTTAATAGAATAAAATGCTGTGCAGAGAGAAAAACAGCAAATTCCTTCCCTGTATAGTTAGCAGAAGGGAAATATCTGCCAAAATCATGCAAGGAATTGGTCTAATAATTACTGGTGCTTTGTATGCTTCTACCCTAAAGGTAAACAACTTATTGAAAATTAATTAATAGTTATATATATTTAAATATGAAGTAAAATATTTATGTATTTCTTTTTGAATTGTAATACTATTTTAATCATATCAAAGGTACTTTAATACATTCAGAGTAGATTAACGGATATTTTAAAATACATTCTGATCAACAGTTTCTAATCTATTTTAAACTACTTTTATAAGAATGAAAGCACAGCTCAGACAAGTGATTCTGGATTATCCAGTTGATAGGATGAAGAACACTACAGACGTACACTCACAAAAGTATGCATGTATGTACACAGGCATTTTAGTGTTTTGAATAATCCCACTGAGGGCAATGTTATCCATACTAGTCCACTGCAAAAGTATAAACACTGAAATTAATATAGTTGGGTTAGTATGTTGTTTTGTTTTGTTCTGGTTTTTTTAATGGCTAGAACTGTTTGTATAACAATTTAAAAGATACAATACTTGAAGAACTGGAGTGTCTAAAACACTCTTTTGAAGACTATTTTGGTTGCTATTAGAAGAAGTAAGGTAACCAAGATTAGAACATCCTAAGTAAATTACTGTGGAATACAAAAATCAGTCAATCAGCTAATAGTCAATGTAGCAAAACTTGCAAATATCATGATTACGCATGGATCCGCCTGTATATCATGAACATTATAAGTCGGTCTCAAGCAAAAGTACTGCAACTGTGCACAAGATTCGGGAAAAATGCAAAATTTTAACTGAATTAAAAAAGTTCATGGTAATCTTTGAAAAAGTTTGAGGTTTAACAACACTATTGCATTGTCATAGGTCTATGATTGAATTTTATGTATGTATAGAATAGTTTGCAGTACATTGAGGCACTATTTCCTCTTTACTGTCATGCTCTTCTTCGTAGACTGAATTCAATTCATAGCCAGCACAGCAGGTTTAACATGTTCTAGTCCTTTTGCTTAAACTCACCAACTGTCCCTTCTGAGTTAGAAGGGAACCACTGAATTTGTACTGACCAAGCATATTTGTGTTCAAGGAATTGTTCTGAGTAACCTTCTGTCTGCCATCCTTAAAATAGAGACCTCGATTAATATTTGAGAGATCTTTAAAAGTTTCAATCTTAGTACATGTCCATTTTACCAGTATCTTAATACTGCCAGATTTTCATACTGATCTCAGTAGTGAACCAAAGACCAAGTTCAGTATATGAAATGCGTACTTAACAGCTGTGGGATACATACGTACATACATATGTACAGGCACACATGTGGATGCATTTCATTTCAGGCAGATCAATATTAATTTAAGGGTCTATAAGTCTTTCCACATAAATTTCTCATTTTATAGCTCAACACCTGTCAAGTCAGTTTGCAATATAAATTTTCAAGTTTTATTTTATCAGCTGCTATTTTTCATATTTGATGAGAAGAATTTGCATGACTGAAAGGAAACCTACATAATTATTGTCCTACTTACTTATTTTCAGTGATTCAGTGTACCAAAAATTCCTATCAAAGTGGAATTACCAGACATGCAAATGAAATGCGTAACATTTTCTATCTGGCTACTGGTATTTTTAAGAGAAAATACATGCAAATTAAATGAGAACAGAGGGGAATTTTGTTTTAACAATTTGAAATTGGCACATGTAGCACTGTTACCAAGACCTGTCTTGGTTGTGAAATTTTTACAGTGGGTAAATGTAGCTTTGAGATTAACAATCTTTTTCACCACCCAAACCTCTCCACTCTTTGTGCCCAGTAGAAAAAACAACAGAAGACACAGCTCAACAGAATTTCTAGAGCTGAGCCTAGATAAGCAAACAAACAGATTTTTTTTCCTGTATCTCTGGATGATATCATCACAGTTTTGTACATCCCCAAATACTTTCTGGGAAACTTCCTTTCTTTTATCACAAGCTTTTCATGAAACTGTATTGGGGACAGTAGTCTCTCACAGTGCATCCTGGTTTGACAATTGTCACCCAGTCTGTTTTTGTATTCCTCATAGCATCTGAAAAAGAGATGAGAACTAAAATGAACCAAGAAATCCCCCAAACTCTTTGCTGGCTCACCCAGCTGGTAAGCCCCATACAAATGACTTGAAAAAGCATCTGTGATTTGTGTGCATTGGCTCTGAAGCCCCTTCTGGCACATGTCTGGGGACCGACACCAGTCAAAATTTGGTACCTAAGTGTCACATCAGGTCAAGCTGGATAGCTGGGGCACAGCTGCAGTTTGAATTCTGCAGTACGCTTTTCATATAATTCCAGCTTCTTTAATGGTCATGTTTCTCAACAAGGCAAGTCATCCTTCATTCAACTGATGCTGTGAGCCTCTTCCTTCTGAGGTAAACCCCAGACTTTCACTTGACTAAGTCAATCTGTTCTGGAGCACTGTGTATCCTCCCCTAGCTCTATCACCTCTCAGTAGAACTTAGTGCTTTCAGTTTTTAAAAAATGTTTTTGATTGCTTCTAATAGCATATATTTCCTTATCTCATCATGGGACATCATTGCTATTTCCTCTTCATAGACTTTGCTTCTGCATTCCCACACTGTATTTTGGGACATCCTAAGTGTATCATCACTTGTTGCAACACCTGTGTAAGCTCTCCTGATGTAATCAGAGAAATTATTCCACCCAGAAAATCCACAAAGCTGGCTGTGACTCCTCTTAACTATTTCAGGGTGCTTCTGAGAGGAGTTTGCAGAAATCACTGTCTCACTCCCTGCCAGAATCTACAAACTACAGCAAATTATCGACCGCTGACGACAAACCGATTCTCTTCCAGTGCCACTCACATTGGTCCTTACAAGGAATGCTACCAACAAACAAAACCTCTTCCCTAGAGGAGAATGCTGCTTAATCAGCACTAATTTACCAGCACCTTCATGACACTGTTGGTCATAATAGCTCTTTTTAATTTACTCAAACCCCATGAAGGGTTAAAAATATGGCATATGTTGACAGCCAACACTCCTCGCTAACAGGAAAGACGTTGCTGTGGGGCCCAGATCTCAACTTCTCCTTCCCTGCAGCTGTCTGTGGATAGCAGCTAATTGTATCCACTTGTTTAACCTCGGGGATAACGTCTGGAGGGGACCAAGTGCCACAAGTGTACTTTTTTTTTTTTTTTTAACGGTCATTTCCTCTCTGGTGTAACTTGCATGACAGCATGTGACAAGCAGAAATTAATGGGGACACTGCTGTGCCAATACCTCTTGAATTGCTTTGACACTGGCTGCAGGCTGCCTGCTTGGCCACCCAGCCAAGACCTCACATGAAACGTGGCAAGGGGCCCACAGCTCTATTCACTAACAAGCCAGCTGGTCAGTGATTAGAAAGCTGAAACAATGCTGTGCATATACATCAAGAAAAATGCTTTACAAACAGCTTCAGACTTAGGAGGTAAAGTCTCCTAGAAGAGTAAATCTGTAAATTTATCTTCTGCAGACTGCTAACTTAACATTAGAGATAATGTGGAAGGCCCTGGAAGATGACTGCCCTACATTGTCACCTGAGCACAAGAAGAGCTAACCTCAGAAGAAAGACTAACATCTTAATGTGCTCAAAATCATGTGCAAACAGCTTAGACACATAGATTCTTGTCCAGAGGAGCATTCAAATTATGTAAATACATAGAGATTCATGGCAGACTGCTCTTCCTAATGGTCTATCAACACCTTGGCAACATTACTGACATTTCTGCAGAAATTCTCATTAGATTTGTCTTCAGTGTGCCATCAAGAAGGCTGAGATTTGTTTATACGCTGATACATAACAACAAAGGATGAGACTTCAGAGTATCCTGGGGGATTTGGATGACCAGATCTCCTACATCCAAGGCAGCTTTGAACATTTCAGCCAAGATGTTTCTGAAAACTGTCAAATCCTTGGCTAGACACAATAGGCTCAAGAAGACTGTTCCTTTAATTTCTACCATCTCAGTTGTTTTTTGAAACAGTATCCACTAAAAATGCATGGGTTCTTTATGAAATATGGCAACAAGAAAATAAGTCATGCCTTTCTAAAACTGAGAAAAAAGTAGTCAACAGGAATTTAAAGATTAGAAACGCAAACATCATTTAAGGTCAATAGGACTTGGGCACCTAATTCCTATGGCTTCTTGAAGTTATAAACTCAGGTCAGCTATATTTGTTTAACAGAAAATTTGTTTGAAATTATTATAACACAGGACTGCTGCATTTCCTGATAATATAAGGAAATAAATTTTGTGACATATAGAGATACATAAGAGCTCAAGGCACTGTAAAAGAGGCTGGCAGGATAGCAGAGTCACTTTTTTGAGTTAGAAATTTGGGTTACTGTAGAGTCTGAACTTTGGGCCTAACTAATTTTGATTGCTTCCATGATAAAAATGTCTAGGAATTCAGCATAGTCATGAACAGTACTTGCATGCTGAGGAAGAAGATGGCCTCGTATGAGGCACAATCAAATCCCAATGAAGTCACTAGGACCCTATCCATAAATTTTCAAAGACCTGAGCTGGTCCCACTGCTTTTTAATATTTCCATCTTGCCCCCACACACATCAGAACCAGGACGACCTTCAGAAAGATGAAGCTAACCTTCTCTGAGACAAAAGTGTCAGCATGACACCAGACATCAAAATACAGCTATTCTCTAGAGTTGGTCAGTATTTTTATAAACAGCTAACAGTTTTATTAAAGATGTGAACACAGAGAAAAGTAAGAAGACAATCCCCTCCTAACCTCTCCAGGGAATACATAAAAAATAAAGCTCAGTTGTGCACTTTTAGAAGACACTTTTCAATAATTTTCTTTTTTTTTTTACTTGTAATGTACTTGCTTGGCAGAAGTATTGTGATGCTCATCAGTGCTGTATCGTGGCTCAACATTGGGGTCAGTTACTATCTGAGCTCTAGTCACAGGAGTTCATTTAACTTTCCTGCCTCTCTTCCTCCATATTATAAATTCAGGGATAATGGTTAACTACATCATGAGTGTTGCAAAGATTAACTGGTTAATGTTTGTTAAGTACTCCAAAGATCTAGAATTTACTTTCAGTTATAAAGGCATAACAACCTTCAAGAAAAGCAAGGATATACATCAGAGGAAAGATTTCTTGGATACAAGTTATGAGTATAAACGGGCTTCAAGAAAGACTTGAGAGGGGATAGTGGCCTACCGGAACCAGCTTGGCCAGGAGCCTCAATCCAAGAATTGTACATATAGCTTTGAAATGTATTTATAGCACTGTCAAAATAGTCTTCAGGATGAGAATCTTACTGACGCCTTAGTATACCTAAATCAAAAGTAGGGAAAAAGAGAATTGTTTCTTGGAAGCTCTCAGCAGATTGAGTTGTTCTCCATACTTACAGTAGCAATTAATTTGCAATTTTATTACGTTAAATTAAAAAAAATAATAGCTTTTGAACCAATAGCTTTACAAGGGGAACAGACAACCACTTTGTTCTACAGACAAGGCACAGAGAAGATATTTTGCAAGAGGAGTCAAGCAAGTGCAGAGTCTTTTGTTTTCAATGAAAGAATGAGACGTTTGCCAACAGCACCAGACTAGGGGAATGGCTGCCCATTCCCTTCCACTTACATGGTCTATCACTTTCTCCTTTCTTTTCTGATTTCCTACTTTCACCTTCTTTCTTTCCTCCCTTCATGTGCCCTGTTGCCCTCTCCTGCCCCATCCCCAGTTCTGACCCTTCTCTTCACACCTTCACTGCACCCCATCCCACTCTAGCCATTTCCTCTCCCACCACACTCACTCTCAGGCCCTGTGGTCCTACTCCATCTCTTTGGGCTGCTGTGTACCACAGGCCAGGTGATTACAGAGCAAGGTAGATCAGCAGAAGATGCCAGCTATTAGTATGCCCCAGCAGCTCATCTCTGGATTTCAGATATAACAGACTGTAACAAGTAGTGATGTGCCCGAAATGTTTGCTGTGATTGCACTGGTAGGATATGGTTCCACACATCTGCTGAGTCTTGCTGAAGTGCCATGGGCCATAGCCCCTCCAGTTCTGAGTAAAATGACACTGATTTACATTAGTGTAAACCTTGTCTTGTTTTTTTTTTGAACACTTGACTGGTTCTTAGAAAAGGAGGCAACTTCAGCAATGAGTGATGAGCCTACTTATTTCTTAATGTTATCACAACAGAAAAGAATCAGCTCTGCTTTGGAGGTGAGACTTGAGGATGGGGGGAAAGGTGCAACCTAAGAGTTAATAGTTTTCTTGGGAGGGGAGAAGATTGCCTCCAATGTTTCACAGACACAATATTCTCTCTCTTCCCCCACCTCTCCAAATGCCAAGTAAAACAAACTCTAAGAGATCTTTAAGAAAAAGCCAAAAGTATGTGAGAAGTTAACTTGTAAAAAGAGCCAATCAATGGAACAAAGTGCTTCCATGAAGAAGTATCTTTTGAAAATAAAGTGTCACAAATGATGCACTTGGCAAATGTAACGTGATAAACGCATCACTGCTTCTCAAAAGGGTAACTTGTGACAAGCAAAAAAGTATATTATTGACTATGTAAGCCAATTTGGAAAAGAAATCTACATGACTTCTTATGTATCTTCACTGTAACCATTCATGGAAAACCTATGAGAGTAAAAGTAGGTACCATCCAGACAACCTGGAACACATACATCTGTGCTTTGCTGAATCAGGCCCTAGAAAGACAAGTCTTTTGTTTTCCATATCAACAAAAAAAAAAAAAATTACAAATTGTATAATACGATATCAAACTATGTTATTCCAAAATGACAGTCAATTAAGTAGAAACAAACTATCTTCAGAAGGGCTAATGAGAGAAGCTAGGGATCACTATCAAAGGCCTTCTGTTTTCTTTTGTTTATTAAATAGCAACTGTATTATTTACTGCAGCTTTGCAAGCTAGTGAGCAGCTGGGTGTAACACATTTCCATGCTGTGTAACCTCTTCTTATGCTTCATTAGATTCCTTATCAGGACCAGAAGAAAAGAAATCTCTCTGTTATGCTTTTCCTGTGGCAAAGGAAAAGACAAGATGATGACTTTCCAGCTCATTTCACTTGTACAACATTCTCATCAATCACCATGGGGTAGGTCTTTGTTATTTTCACTGAAGGACTGTTCTTAGTTTTCTGTCACAATAAAGTGTGACTCCACGAACTAGAAAATCAAGGTTACCTCCACCACGTTTGCAAAAGAACAAAATGCAAACATAAGGCTAAAGCTACTTCTGAAATATTTTCCAAGGCCCCAGCTTCACAGACATCAACCTAAGTCAAATTAGGTCTAAACTCTTTTCATTGAAACAGATATAAAGTCTGAAACACTCAGAGCAGTTGAGGTAAGGAAGCTAAACTAACCATTTCACCAAGAACCAAAAGTTTTCTGCTTGTTTTGCGACTTTCTGCTCCAGAAACCAAGCAAAGAAACTGTGGTTTATTTTTATTTTAAACTCTCTGTCAAGTATGCATCTCTTTGCAGTTTTGGTTCACTATAGCCCACGCAGCTTGGCCTCTATTCTCCTTTTCCTATGTCTTCAATAAGCCCTATAGACATCAGAGGAATTATGTGAGCAAACAAAAAGTAAGAAAGGGATATATTCTAATTAAGGCCAAAACATAATAAAAAATGCTTTGTAAGATGGTCTCTCCTTTAACTTCATGTTTTTCTATGTCTTTTCCTTTTTGGTCTGTGTTGTTTCTCACTGAATGACAGTTATACACAACATACCATTGTAATAACAAGCATATGGCTCAGAGATCACTGTTGACTTTCTCAAGTCTCAAATTAGACATTTTTACCTAAAATACATGAAAGATATCTGTATACTCTTTAATTAAGTGCATTTTACATTTGTAACATCCTACGTATTCTTTTGGAACCATTTCCAATAAAATGCCGACTCTGGGTTTGGAGAGCAAGTATTTCCTTTGTAACACTAAGGGAGGAGTATGTTACTGTCAAAATTTCTCTCTAAAAAGTCCTCACTAAAATATTTACTCTGCTTGTCAGAACAGGAATATCTGAAGTTAATTCCAAATGAAAGAATATTTTAGAATGAATCATAAACTAGATGTTAAAAAAAGGCAACGTGCTGCCATTCCAGTGCCCCTTTCCTGCTGTAAAACTAAACAAAAAACAACTCTGCATTTGTATCCACAGAATATCATAACGTTTCAGAGCCTTCTGAGATTCCTTAATTCTAGTTATGCAACAGAACTGTCACATCCTAAAACAAAGGACAAAAATTCAGCAGCTGAATTTATTGGCTTGGAAATGAAATGCTCTTAAGAGATGGCTAACATGTCTTCTTGATTATTTTTGGCATTTTAAAGTTACAGTGCAATGCCTTCTATTGCATAGACCAAAGAAGTGGGACATTTTAGAAATACTTAGAATTTTTATGGTGCTATTTGTAAAGTCACATATTTAGCAACAGTGAAAACTGTTGAGCAGTAACCTTATTTGCAATTAAGCCACTAATTTCAATGGGTCCTTTATGGTATAAGGCACTGTTCAAAATTAATAAAGATACAATGTGGTGGCTTCTAATAAGTTGGTCATGATGGTAAGAACCAGCTGCTTCTTTTAAATGAGTATTCTCAAGCGTCACGATTTTCAAAGGCAAATGGGGTAACTTCTGTGGCCAGAACAGTTATATTAATGAAAAAAGAAATAAACAAACAAACCAGTCCCTCAAACCTGTGGTCCTCTGGAGCCCTTTTCCATTACTGAGTCAGTTTACTATGATGACCAACTATGACACACTTTCGTGAATAGTCAAGAGTCTGGTTCCAAAGGCACAGACATTGCTTACACGTAAGTTTTGAGGGAAGGCTACTTCCTTGCTGAGAAAGCATTTAAACGGAAGCAAAATGCATGTTTGTGACTAATCTGAGACTACAGAAACAACAGTTTCAATTATTCTTTGCTCTAACCTTGGAATTCATCAGGTCGGTGGTACATGATAACAACTGATTCTCCTCTGTTACCTCCTTTAATTCGCAGTCTTTCAATCTCACTTCTTCTAAAGCTGAAGCAATCTGTTTACATCAAATTAAGCAGAAGCTGAAGTGCTTTGCTGAAGCAAAAGCTGGGGGTTTCTCCTTTAAGGTCTCAAGTTGAACCAGAAGGTTCAGATATATATTCCAGCATGAGTTTAAATGTTTTATGCATACTGACTTAAGTGGTAGTACAGTATAGCTGTAACAACAGAGAAGTAAGAAGAACCTAAAATACTGATGTTTATGAGTTTTTGGATAAAGCTTCCAACCCAAAAATTAAGGATAGATTTGCTCTAGGAGCTTGAGCCTTTGTAATTTGCTCTTTTTTTTGCAAACTGTTCAGGCTTTGCATGAAAACAAAAGAAAGGCTGCTTGCTAACTGATGCTAACAGCATTGCACCACACTCACCCCTGGAGGAACCCTAAGAAGCCAACAGAAGGACCATAGTTGTGCTCTGGATTACTGACATTGGCAAATATTACAAAACCATGTCTGCTTTATTAAAAATACAAATAAATTAATCATTTTAATTTCTAAATATTTTCCCTTGCTGTTGCACCAAGACCAAACAGCAAACAGTATTTCTGTTATTTCACTCATGTTTCCATTCTAAATTTTCTGTCTTCTGGCAGCTGCTTGCCAACTTACTAATGCTGTGTGTCTTTGTTTGGTCTTCTTAAAAAGAAGGATATTCTCAGAATGGAAGAAAGCTCATTTTATTTCCCTTTGAAACCTGAGAAACCTGTAACCTGAACCATACACTGATTACAGAGCACTGATACATAAAGGAAACAGTTGTGTAAATGTGTGAAGTGGCTGTGGTGGGGAAACAGTAGAGCAGAGGAGAAGCACTATTTTAGACAAATAGTGCTGTTGTAGGATCTGATCATCATGACTCATGTTTAACAAGGTATTGTGTAAAGGCCAGCAAAAAAGGAGAACCTGTTATGGTGGGCACTATACAGTCAAGGGTTTTCACACAGCCTCTTCCATTAAAAGCTCACAAATAAAATGGACAAGACAGACCCCAGGTGGAGAAACAGTGTGACAGTTCCATTATATTACATTTTTATGAGAGTAGAGTCAGTTAGGAGGAGATAAGCAAAATGGAAAGAAAAGTGATAGAGAAAAAAGTTCTGGAGGGAGGGAAAGAACAGAAGAGAAGAGTGCTATACAGTGTAAATACAGAGTGACAGTGAGGTGAAAAAACAAAGGTGAAAGAGAAGGATGGAAGGTGGAAGAAAGGGCTGGGGAAAATAGGATTAGCACAGGCAGAGAACATTGAGTTGAAATCACTGGAAACTCTCAGAGAGTCAGAGTTTTTGGCTTTGGTTGCTTCAGCAGATGAGTGTAGCTGGCTGATGCCACTGGCTGGTGCTTCTCTGCAGTTTTGCCCCTGATGGCCAGAGGATGGGAAGCAGGGAGGAATGTGTCTGTTCAGGTATCTGAAGGGGTGGGTGGGATGAGGGCTCTCCATGTGCCTCTGATCCCATACACTGAGTAGGAGGAGAGGCACAGCCTCAGCTGGGTCCCATTTTATTCTT